>NC_039260.1:45000-130000 GCF_003368295.1 Carassius auratus | reverse complement strand
TCGGACGACAATATCTGTCTGAGATACAACTATTTGAAAATCTGGAATCTGAGGGAGCAAAAAAATCTAAATATTGAGAAAATCATCTTTAAAGTTGTTCAAGTGAAGTTCTTAGAAGTGCATATTACTAATCAAACATTAAGTTTTGATATATTTACGGTAGGAGGTTTACTAAATATCTTAATGGAACATGATCTTAACTTAATATCCTAATGATTTTTGTCATAAAAGAGAAATGTATAATTGTGACCCATACAATGTATTGTTGTCTATTTCTATAAATACATCCGTGACACTGATGACTGGTTTTGTGGTCCAAGGTCATATAAATGTGGTATTTTTCTTCAGGATAACATCCGAGACATCACCGATTCGCTCATCAACCACTGCGAAGACCGGAAACTGGACGAGAACTCAAACATCCAGGTGTCCGATGAGAAGATCGTCGGAATCGTCAATGACCTCTTCGGAGCTGGTGAGCGCTGGGAAATCTGAATAATTTTCGATCTCTGATCTCTGTGTGATATTAAAGCGCGTCTGTGCTCATTGACAGGTTTCGACACGATCAGTACGGCTCTGTCTTGGGGTGTCGTCTATCTAGTGGCCTACCCTGAGATCCAGGAGCGACTGCAAAGAGAGATGAGTGAGTTTCTCTCTCTTTATGTCTTTCTGTCTAGATGTAGTCTTAAAAATAAGGTTTCCGTAAGGGGGTTTCGCAGCGATGCCAAAGAAGTACAATTGTTGGTTCCTCAAAGAACCTTTCAGTGAAGAACATTTTAGAAATCTAAAGAACTTTTTTCCACTATTAAGAACCCTTTTAATCTATAAAGAACCAAAGCTCCTTTACTGGCATTGAAGGTTCCGTGAAGAACCTTTAATATCCATAGAATATATATTAACAAAAAGTTCTTTTTTTTCATAAATGTTGTTAAAATCTTTGTAGAGGAAAAGATCGGACTGGACCGTACGCCACGTTTGTCAGACAGAACGGACTTGCCGCTTCTCGAGGCCTTCGTTCTGGAGATCTTCCGTCATTCATCCTTCGTTCCTTTCACCATTCCTCACTGGTGAGTTGAGAACAGCATCCTAGCATTAAATAAAACCATATGTGAATCGAGTTACTGAAGAGGGACGCCTGTAAACAACGCTGTGCTGTTGGCCACACCAATGACTGCTTGTGTTTTTCTCTTTCAGTACGTCTAAAGACACGTCGCTCAACGGATATTTCATTCCCAAAGACACCTGTGTGTTTGTAAACCAGTGGCAAGTCAACCATGACCCGTAAGTTTCTCACAATGACCTAAACAATGTTGGGGAAAGTTACTTTTTTAAAGTAATGTATCACAATATTGCGTTACTCCCTAAAGAAATTCTGTTACTTAGTTACTTTTTATGAAAAGGAATGCGTTACGTTACTTTACTAGTTACTTAGAAAAAAGTAATCTGATTATGTAACTCGCATTACCCCCAACACTGGACTTAAATGGTGCAATGCGCTCTTGAACGAAGCTGAACTGTCTGTTTCTTCTTGCAGAGAACTGTGGAAGGATCCTTCGAGCTTCAACCCCGACCGATTCCTCACCGCAGACGGTACAGAACTGAATAAGATGGAAGGAGAGAAGGTGTTGATTTTTGGACTTGGGAAGCGGCGCTGCATTGGAGAGTCCATCGGACGTGCCGAGGTCTTCCTGTTCCTGGCCATCCTTCTCCAGAGGTTAAAGTTCAGCGGGATGCCCGGAGAAATGCTGGATTTGACGCCAGAGTACGGGCTGGCCATGAAACACAAGCCCTGTATGCTCCGTGTCACGCCACAACCCGGCTTCTGAAACAAAAACAACGTTGTTGTTTGAGTTGAGATCCGTAGCGCCTTCATTTGTGATTCCGGTTTGGCACAAACCTCGCCGTCGGCTCGCAATGCCAAATATTTAAAAGATGCTTGACTGCGATGCAGGTGAAAGCATCCGGTGCATTTTACTGCAGTTATTTCAACCATGCTGGATAACCCAGAGTGTGCATGTGGCTTTATCACCTTTATCATGTACATACATCTGTGTTTTCATATGCATGTGCACGTATGCATGGGTTTGTCCTTTCAAAACTCGAATGCTGATGCTGATAACATATTTGTGCTTCCAAATATAGTGCACAGATAACACCGAGTGCCTGTCGCAGCGCATGCGTCTGTCAAACGAATGCCTTCTGTTGTCATAAGCTTAACGCAGGTTCCTCAGATCTGCTGGACTACATACACTGAAGCTATTTTCTGCTCGATTACAATCCCAAAATGTGATCCTCTTTTACTATGCACATTTTTCATGTGCCTGATCTTACGTTTGTACAGACTGTTGAAATTTGTATATACCTTTTTATATTTATCAAGGTGCTTCTGGACATTCAATATCATTCTAAATCAAATTTACGTCCCTGAATTATGTTTTAGTTGTTTAATTGTCTCTATGACCTGATACTCTTTGTGGCAGGTGCTTACTGTTTTGTATAATGAAGGAATTTAATGTTCTGAAGTACTATTCATGTAAATGTTGTCCCATATAAACATTGTTTTTGCATAGCCTATTTATGATTTTCTAAATGAATAATAAAACTTTAATTTTGAATGTGTCTGTCTGTTTGCCTCTATTTAAAGATGATGCACATAATTAAATATGTAGAGTTAAAAGCAAGACTTTCTGTTAATCACTTATTGATTTATTGGTGTACTGTGGCATGAGTTATGGAATAAAATGATTATACCATAGTACATAATAACAGCCATATTTTACGAACACTGCATACATGATTCTCAAAAGTACTACAAATGAAACCATGGATTTATAAAATATATGGTTTATGGAACAAACAATCAAATATTATATAACCATTGGTTATATATCTTAAAACGAGTTAAAAGTGTTTAGATGACACAATTTTAATAACGATTTGTGAACCCTTTTTTTCCCTGAAGAACTTTTTCTGTTAATGTAGGGGAATGTTTCTCATCTTGTGCTACAATCTCTCACGGTGTTCCACAGGGTTCTATATTAGGTCCTTTTATTTTTGCATTATATATGATTCTTCTGGGTCATATTATTTAGAGACACAACGTATCTTATCATTTTCTATGCAGATGATACCTCACTCTATTTTCATCTTAAAGATTGCAGCTAAAACAGTTTTCATATTTTCATATCTTACATTCTGTTCGATTCTATTTTGTTCTGTTCTGTTCAACTTTATTCTTTATCTGTTATACCCTGTTCTATTCTATTCTGTTCATTCAGTTTGGTTTTATACTTTTTTATTCTGTTGCAATCTATTTGATCCTGTTCTGTTCAATTCTATTCCAGTCTATTTTATTCTGTTCTTATATTCTATTCTAATATATTCTGATCTATTCTATTCAAATATATTCTGTTCTATTCTATTTTATTTTGATATATCCTGTTCTATTCTATTCTAATATGTTCTTATATCTTCTATTCTATGTTATTTGTGATAGATCCTATTCTGTTCAATTTGAATCTTTTCTATTCTAATATATTGTTCTGTTTTTTCCATTTAATTTGGACATATCCAGTTCTATTCTAATATATTCTATTCTATTTTATTCTGTTCTTATATTCTATTCTAATATATTATTTTCTTATATTTTATTCCAATATATTCTGTTCTGTTCTATTTAAATATATTCTGTTCTATTCTATATTAATTTGATATATCCTGTTCTATTCTCTTCTAGTCTGTTCTAATATCCTCTGTGCTATTTTAATTTCTGATATATCCTATTCTATTCAGTTTTAATATATTCAATTCTAATATCTTGTTCTGTTCGATTCTATTTTATTGTAACACTGTTCTAGTCTATTCTAATATTTCTGTTCTATTTTATTTTATTGACATTCTGTTTTGTTTTATTCCCTTCTGTCCTATTCTTTTTATTTTGATATCCTGTTCTATTCTGATCTATTAATATCTTGTTCTGTTAATATTCTGTTATTCTATTCTGTTCTATTCTAATATCTTCTTTTCTGTTCTATTTTATCGTTATATATTCTGTTAAATAATTTTATATTCTATTGTAATATCTTATGTTCTGTTAAATTCTATTTTGATCTGTTCTGTTCTATACTCTTATTTTTTCCTGTTATGTCCCGTTTTGTTTTATTTTGTTCTATTCTAATATATTCTACTCTAATATCATATGATCTGTTCTATTTTATGTCAATATCTCCTGTTCTATTATAATATATTCGACTATATCATGTTCTGTTCTGGTCTTTTCTGTTCTATCTTATTTTGATTTATCCTATTCTTTTCTATTCTATTCTATTTTGATATATCCCATTATTTTCTTTTCTATTCTATTCTAATATTTTGTTATATTCTATTTAAAATTTATTTTATATATTTTATTCTATTTTATCCTGCCCTGCCCTATTCTATTCTATTCTGATACTGTATATCCCATTATTTTCTATTCTGTTCTATTCTATTCTATTCTATTCTAATATCTTATGTTCTGTTATATTCTATTTACAATTTATTTCATATATTTTATTCTATTTTATCCTGCCCTGTTCTATTCTATTCTATTCTATTCTCTATTTTGTTCTATATTCTATCAGAATTTCTTTCTGATATCTATGGTTCTATAAGTGTAGATTTTAAATGCATTGCCAACATGCAATGAAATGCATTTCAATGACCTTATGAAAGTAAAAAATATTATTTTTAGCAACATATTTTTGTTACTAACAGTATGTTTTTCATTTCTAGTTTACAGCATATAGTTTATTAGGGTGTTCATTAGGAGTAATAGCTGGAAAAGATCTGACTCTAATGTCTCTCACTGAGCCTGCAATCACTGCTACCAAATCAAAGCTTTCTGCTGTCTACGTGCAGGTAAAAAAAAAAAAAAAAAAAAAAAAAACAGAACAAGGACATGATAGTAACACACCGTGCATGATGCATGTAGTCACGACATCACAAACTCTCCCTCGATCACACGAGATGCAATCCAACACCACTTCAAATGAGCTGTGTGTTCATTTAGGATCCAGATATTCCTGTTAAAGAGCAGAAATATAATCTAGTGTGGGTTGAGATGTTTGTGTAAGAGGCATCCAGAGGTCACGTGATCCACCGTTACTATCATCTGTGGTGAAATCTTTGAGTTGTGATTATAGACACTGCAGCGATTAATAAGTGAGGACGATTAAAGCCACCGATGTTCATTTTCAAGCCAGTGGACTTTTGAACGGACTGTGTTTATCTGGGTCAGGTGACCTTTGGCATGGAACAGAATTACACTTTACAACATTGTTTACTGCCTTCAGAGCAAGAGCTTTTTTAAGTCCGAGGCTTTTCCAGGAACTTTTCCTGAGCGGCAGAATGACTCTGAATCTGTGCTGAATTTAACTGAAAACTGAGTGTTTACTGTGGTGCGTTTGCATTATTACACACTATCTTCCTCCTTTACCTGTTCAATCCCCAATTCTTTTCAACAATTAAAATATCCAGATGATGTGTCATTAGTAACCCATCGAAATAATCAATAATTATTCAAGTTCAGTGTTTTTTTAATATTATTAAGATAATAATGTAGTTTTAATTCATATTTTCCATAAACTCTAGTTAAAAATGAGGTAATGTTAGTTAGTTAGGTAATGTTCTTCATGTTAGTAATTTTGTGGATATTTATAGGCTATTAGTTATTGTTTTGCACATTGCTCTCTCTCTTTCAAAAGCTGGAAGTTTACTTCAGGTGTTTGTTTGCCCTTGCCCTAATATCCCTGCCGCTTCCTTCCTCTTCTTGATTGGTCGCTGTCACGTGGGCGTGGTTATTGGCTGACACTTTTTTCCGACCGTCTGTCAATCTCTGGAGTGTGAGAACCTGAGTGCGTTTCAACAGATGTCCTCTAGCAGCTCCTCGGGTATCGATGAGGAACTCTGCCGTGATTTACTGTAAACTGATTTTAGGGTTGTAAATGTGTCAGTTGTGTGTTTGCATGTTTACATAAATGATGAAATGATGCAGAAATGATGTCATGTTCCGTAGCTCGTGCATGGATGAAAGCATCTGCCTGGTGGTGATGCATTACAGAAGTCTTAATTCATATTTTCACAAATTAAGGCCTAAAATGTCTTACACAAGTCATGGCATTAAATGTTGCATGCAGTGCAAAAAGTTCATATAGTTCAGTTCTTAACATCAATGTTATATTTATTATTAAAGTGTCATGCAAAGTTTGGGATTTGCCTTGTAATGCCTCATGTGGGATGTTTTCTGGAAGGATGAGACGTCAGCAGGAACGTATAAGGACTCTCAGATTGATTTATTGATAGCTTTCCTCTGCGAGGACACTCCGGGGAACTTCCAGCTTTCGATCTGAGCTGCACGGCATGAAATCCGAGCTGTTCTCGCGTAACAGTATCAGTGAATCACTGGACTTCTGGTAAGAGCATGCATCTCTTCGAAACCCGCCAAGAACACGTCCGGTTCACATTTCACTCCAGAATCAAAAGAAAAAGCAACCAGATGGAGAAAACCCCCGGTCTCAGTACTGTAACCTCTCAAAAACAATTAAATCTGATTCATGCACGGTCACAGCTTATGTGCTTCCTTCAAACTGAAGTGATTTCAATCATTGTGTTACAGTTATATTTTACTTTAATACACCAGAGAATCACTTAAAAACGCAATCATCTAATGAGAAACGCAAAAGGTGATTTAAATATAACAAATAATTGTTTTGCAGTCATGTTTTACTGAAAATCATGAGCATCTGAGCATCTGTTGAGAAACACCATTAATAACATTAATTTTATATTATCCATGTTAGTTTTAAAAGTTTTAGTCATTTTGTTTTTATTTTATTTGTTATTGTATTATTATAAATACATCTAATTATATATATCTAAAATATATACATTTTATTTCAGTTTCCTTTATTTCAGTTGTTTTAGGATATCAATTTAGACAAAAAACTATTTTTAAATGTTGTCTTGGCAATATATTTACATATGTTTTTTTATGAATTAGTTTATGTGTGTGCTGTGTGTACATATTATATATGTAAGACTATGCATATTTACATGTTATTAATTATAATCATTGCATATATATTATAATTTAATACATTAATATTAATTCAGTTAATATTTATTTTATTTCAAGTAACAGAAATATCTCTTTTTAATGGTTTTATTTTTAGTTGGCTCTAATAACTGAGGTGAAGATCTAATCTAGACGGCTGGAGATGCACTTCCGGAAGCCGAGCATCAGATCAGTCGTGTTAATTGGTTAATTGGTTAATGAGCGCGCGCCTGGAGTGTGGCGTGAGAGCGGACTGCTGGCGTGAGAGAGTCTGTAGCGTGACAGCTCAGCTGGGATGGGGCAGAACAGCAGGTTTTTCCCAGTTGTTTGTAGTTTTTGCTTTGTTTGAGCACGCATTGGGACAGAAGTGTACGACTGTGACTGTGTAAGGGATGCTGGTCAGTAACCTCCTTCAGGATTGAATCTGCTGTCATCAGACTCAGACAAAGCACAGGCTGATGATGCTCAGGATCACAGGATTGATTTGTTGATGCATGACGCAAGATCTGTTTTCAAAATTCTCTGTAAACCCATCACGTTTACTGTAAAAGTCTAAGAACTTATTTTTGATTTTGCTATTTTTTTTTTGTTTTTTTTTTGTTTAGAAAGATAAACATGTATAGTGATGAAAGCCAAAATATTAAATATCATGGATGAATATTTACTGAGTAATCCACTGTTTTGTAGAGGGGGTCAAAATGGCAATTTTTCACCTGAGATTCAGAGCCAGATTACAAGGGGTTAAAATGACGTTGAAGTCGGCCGCCATCTTGTAGCAGAACTTCACTTGCGTTAGCATTCCCATTGACTCCATTCATTTTGGCTCACTTTGACCGCGAATAACTTTACATCTGAGGTGTTTAAAGACTCTGTTTGTCCATTATTTATTTCTAAAGATACACGACAATGTATAAAGGGCTCCATTACCTTCTATGTTACATTATGGCCCCGTATAAACAGTTTTTGTAAAAAATAGGCTAACGATTGCGTCATAACCACTCGGCTCTCTGTCGCATTACCGTACAGACAGGAGGAGAAGCTCGCAGGCAATTAACTTAATATGGCGTACTGGCGTTACATTTTAAAATACTATACAAAATAATTAATCAGAATACTTACTCCTGCTCACTCACGACAAAGAACTCCCCGCTCAAGCTCGCCGTCTCTGCAAGATTAACGATGGCAGTTTGCACGCACAGCTACTAGAAGATTTACATCTGTCAGACAGGTTGCTGACGTCATCACGCTTCGTTTGAGTCTGCGCGTCAGAAACGGAAGTGCTAAAAAACACAAAAAAATGGGCTTCACTTGTCTCAATTGAGTTCCAATGGGGTCGCTGTGTCCATTTCTTTTACTGTCTATGAGATTGGTAGGTCTGTTAGTTAAATCTGTTGACTTTAGCAATCTTTGTTGCAGTATGCATCAATGGTGATCTTTCAAAAATGGGGAAAGAGAGCACCTTTTACATTTTTTTTCTCCAAAGTTTGCAAGTCTGTAATTTAAGAAGTATTAAAGATATCTTCATGTCATTTTAGATATTGGGTCTTAACAAACGTGTCTTTTGGCATCTTTAATGGTAAGGCTCTATATGGTCCAGTTCCAGAGATATTGTAGTTTTAATATGGCTCCAGGAGTAAATCGTTAAATTCTACACATCTTGAGTGGTCAAAACCCAAATGTGGGTCACAAATATGAAACTTATTTTCTTTTAAAGAGCAATGTCTAAAGAACAAGTAATGTTTAAACTAGAACTGTATCTTGTTTCCTTCTGTCAGAACAACTGTATTAAACACCTGTCTGAGTGCCATATGTATACTTTTCCCAAAGTTTGCATGCCTGTAACTCAAGAAGTATTAAAGATATTGCAATATGGTTTTAGATTCTAGTTTTTAATAAACGTTTCTTTTGGAGTCTTCATTTTCAAGGCCCTGCATCGTTCAGTCCCACAGATATGAATGTTGTGTGTGTGAATGGCCCCTAATTCTGCCTGTGTCGTCTTGAGTTGCTGTCTTTGTAGGGAGCTCACTAGGGTTCATCTCAGTTGTCTTGGCACTGGGACTCTGTTGAATCTTCAGAGCGGGGTTTGATCGGTCCATCGTCCTCTACACATCCTCTTCCAGCACTAAATAGGAACGCCGTTTTTTAGCTCTAAAAATATCCCAGAGATAAACAAGCAGAGAAATGTACCTCCGAAAATCGTGCAGCCGTGCCATTTCTTCTTTCACCTGAGCATGGCGTGTCAAGATGGGCTGATAAATACGTGCCTAAAAAACCTAGAGAAACAAGAGCGCCACACCCAAGATGGCCGCCAGCTTAACCCTTAAACCGGCAGCCTTCAGCAAGCGTGCATTACATCGATCAAAAGTGCCAGTAAAGACATTAATAATGTCACAAAGATTTCTATTACAAATAAATGCTGTTGTTTTGAACTTTCTATTCATCCGTGAATCCTGGAAAATAAAATGCATTACAGTTTCCTAAAAAATATTGTTCAGCACAACTGTGTTCATCATTGATGATAATCAGAAATGTTTCTTGAGCAGTAAATCATCATATTATTCTGATTTCTGAAGATCATGTGACACTGAAGACTGGAGGAATGATGCTGAAAATACAGCAGAGCATCACAGAAATAAATTACACTTTAACACAGATTCACACAGAAAACAGATGTTTTAAATAGTTATTATATTTTACATTTTTACTGTATTTTTGGTTAAATAAATGTAGCCTCTCTGAGCAGAAGAAACCTTTTTCAAAACATTGAAAAATCTTGGCGCCCCTAAACTTTTGGTAGTGTAAAACAAATGAAATTCCTATTCACACATGATTTTTATAAATATATATTTTTTGTATTTTATGATTTAATATTTTGAATGAATACTTATTAATTAGTGTTTCTGGATGAAGTAGCTGCAGTGCAGTTCGACAAAAAGAAGCATGACATATTTTATGCAATTAATACCTTTCACATTGCATTCATGCTTTTTCTGGGAATCGAACCCGTGACCCTGGTGTTACTATTTGAGCTGATGCACACTCTCACGCACACACTCACAAACACAGTCACGCACACACACTCTCACGCACACACACACACACACACACACAGTACAGTACGTGCTGACTGTAATATACGCATCTCACATACGTGACACATGAAGAACACAGCAGGGCCGATGATGAGAGATCTGCTTAAACACAGACACACACACACACACACACATGCTGACAGATCTGTGTGTTTGATAGCACAGCAACAAAATCAAAAAGAGTCAAGTGATAAGCGTGAGACACAACTGCAGATTAATTCAGGTGCAGTAGAGGGACGTAAACATAAATATATATATATATATATAAAGCTCTGTGTTTGCAAGAAGGAGAGTGTTTAAATCTCAAGATTCATAAGAAAGTTATTTTTGACTCTCTTACAGTAAAAGCAAAAGCCAATAAACAACAACAAAAGACTGATGGGAAATTAATTTGTGACACTTGCTGTAGAATAATCTGTATACAGATGTAATAATGTAATAATATCTGTATAGAGATGTTTCTCTGGTAGCAGAGCACAATGAAGTGAAGTCTTCAGTAGTTTTCAGTCTCTAGTGATTGTCAGCTGTAGTTTAGCGCCACCTGCAGGATCAGACACAGCATCACAGCCTCAATGATGGACACGAACAGCACAAACTCAGAAGCTCAGCTCAAATAAGAGCAGAATTACGGAAGTCTGTTTCCACCACTGAATAAACATTTAAAACGTTTTTTTTTTTTCTTGCAATATTTTATCTCTATACATAATTGCTTAAAACCAATAAGAAAGCTTTATCAACTTTCTGATTAAATGACTCTAGACAGGAATAAAATATCTGGTTTTATTACAGCATGTTGAGCTAAAAAGCATTTGAATTCATCTGAATGTCTGAACCCTATTAGACTTCAACCTATTTCTTCATTCAGAGGTGCATTTCAGTGATCTCAGTTCTGGCTGTGTTCCAAAATTAGTGTAGTGTCTAGTATGGAGGATCATTTTGACCCAGAATAAAAAATATAGAGTTTATAGCCCACTTTGAATCTTTATCTTGTAACATTTTTTCTTACAATTCTTACAATTTACAAGTCTGGTGAAATAATGAATCAGCAAAGAGAAATTTATAATCTTAGCTGTTATTTTCTTTGGTTCATTTATCACACAGATAGTAGAAAGTCAAGCCGAGCGCTTTGCATTGTGGGAAACAGCATCTCACACAGTAAGTAAATGCAGATTGTAACTGATGTTCCATACATAATGTGCACTGCTAAAAGAGGAGTATACAAATCTCTACTCCATTCCAGTCTTTTCATCCCACTGATCAAGAGATCTCAGGTAAAGCGTTTATTACGGATGATTTTCTGATGCATGAGTTCCTCATCTGACTCTACCTGCTCAAATTGGTCTGGGCTTCAGTCTGTTTGGGGTGATGCAGTGTAACGCAGCGGTTATTCCAGCATCATGTGTTCGGCATCAGCTCTCCTTCTCCTGACACCCAGTCCTCAAGCTCCGCCTCTCCGCTGGAGAGAAGGGGTGTGTCCACCGAGAGGCCACGCCTCTTCCCAAACACTCGCTGCTGCAGCTCAATGATGTCATGACGGATATCTGCCATCATCAGCAACAGGAAGTCAAAAGACCCTGGAGGCCCCTGGAGAGAGAGAGAGAGAGAGAGAGAGAGAGACAGAGAGAGAGACAGAGAGAGAGAGAGAGAGAGAGACAGAGAGAGAGAGTGTGAGAGAGAGAGAGAGAGAGTTATAGTTAACTAAAATATATTTCTATTAAAAAAAAAAAAAAATCAATCACATAAAACAAAATAAACTGAAGTAAAATATAATGTATAATGTAATTTGATTTAATATACCAAGTTTTATTTCTGCTTCCTGCCAAAGAAACATTTCTCTTATTAATTCAGTTGAACTTTATTTTTACATAAAACCCCTATAGCAATATAAAAATAACTAATACAAATTACAAAAACACACACAAAAATTACAAAAGCTTTAACAAAAAAATAAAATAAAATTTCGTTATTTTTTTTATTTGTATAGAATTTATTTTCCAATTTCATTTTATTTTTTTGTAAACTAAGTAGCTCAGTGATAATGAAATAACATTAGTGTTATACATACTATTTTTAAACAGTCTTATCTATTAATATACTTCTATGGGAGATCTTCATATTTAGAATTGAATACTTTTTTATTTAGGCTATCAAACCAGTATATATATATATACACACACACACACACACACACACACAAACACACACTTGGATATTTAAAGAGTGTAGTTTACAAAAATAAATAAGTAAATAAAGAGAGGGTGGGCAGTGAAGAGGTTAAGTTGAGCTGAATTAAGTGCAGAAGTTCAATATTTCTGTTCAGAACAAACTGAAGATGAACACAGACACATGTCTTTACTGATGAGTTTAATCAGTGAAGGAGGAACTTACTGGAGATCCTCTGGCTCCAGGAAAACCTCTGTCACCCTGCAGAGATACGTTCACACACTCATCTCACTGTTCATCTGATTCATATCATTTACAGCAAAGACAGCATTCAGCTAGTGTACTACATTCAGACATAACACTGAACTGACACTATTGTGTTCATCTACATGAAGCAAGACAAACGTGCCTTCTGTCCGTCTTTCCCAGGCGCTCCTGGCCGTCCCTGGACAAACAGAAGAAAAGTAATGATTACTCCATGATCATCCGGAGTCAGACGTGAGAATATGAATCATTCGTGGAGTGTTTTCTCAGATTTACCACCGGTCCCCGTCTGCCCGTCTTTATGTGCTGAAGATCCGGCTGTGGCCCCGTCGGACCCATGTCTCCTCTGGGCCCCTGGAGCCCCGCCGGCCCTCGCTCTCCCTTCTGCCCTCGCTCACCTGACACACAGCAGACATCAACACACACTTCTGTGTCAGGTCTGCACATTCCTCTGACTCAGATCACTTTTACAGTGTTATGTGAGATATTGATTTAATATGACAACAGAGGCGCGAGATATATTAAAATATACACAATATATCAACTATTATGTTCTTGCTGTGTGTGTGTGTGTGTGTGTGTGTGTGTGTGTTCACCTGGAGGTCCTGGTGGTCCAGAGCTGGTGTGACTCTCAGGATTTTTCCCGTGAGCTGGTTTGTGGCTGTTATTATCCAGACTGAGAGACGAACCCTGAACACACACACACACACACACACACACACACACACACACACACACACACAGATGAGATGTGTTTGAGCTCATCAGCAGAGTGTGCATGTTACCTGTGTGTGCGTGTGTGTGTGTGTGCACATGAGTAAGTATGTGTGTCACCTGTGTGTGTGTGTGTTACCTGTGTGTGTGTGTGTGTTACCTGTGTGTGTGTGTGTTACCTGTGTGTGTGTTACCTGTGTGTGTGTGCATTTGCATTACCTGTGAGTGTCAGTGTGTCAGTTACCTGTGTATGTTACTTGAATGTTTGTGTGTGTGTGTGACGGTGTGTTACCTGTGTGTGTGTGTGTGTAAGTGTGTGTGTGTGTGTGTGTTACCTGTGTGTGCTCCAGCAGGAGTCTGATCTGCAGTAAGCTGCTCCTCATGTTGATGAAGTCCTGACAGCTGAGAGAACACCATCCAGAGCTCATCTGAGTCTCAGACTTACTGGAGGAGCTCACTGACACACACACACACACACACAGTACACATGCTGAACACACAGATTTAACATGAGCTGAAGTACAGTATAAGAACTGTCTATTGAAAACCCCAGATTTGCTGACCATCAGTCATCATCAGAATTGCAGTAATTTCATTGGTGACACTAAGTCAGCATTTGGCAACATTTTTATTTTAAAACCTGAATATGGAAACTCTATAGTATTTCTATGAATAAATCTCTGACAGAGACTATCAGCCAATCACTGTGTGCATAGTTAATAAGCTTGATGACATCATCCATAGCAAGGAGCTTAGCCCCGCCCCTTCCTCTGAGCTTCACCCTTCTCTCTATTCTTCAGAACAAGTTTGTCTCCGCAGCTTTGTGAATAGGTTTCAGGAGAAAACTCTTACTGCTCTTTAGAAGAACTCTTAGAGGTAACAATGAGTCACACACACACACACACACTCACAGAGACTCACGGTTGTGTTCAGGAGCGCACGAGCGCTGATCTGGAGTCAGTGTGAACCCATCGTTACAGCGGCAGCGGAAACTTCCCGGAGTGTTTTCACACACGTGTTCACAAACGCTGCTGTTCGATTCCTCACACTCGTCCACATCTGCGCACACACACACACACACACACACACACAGACACAGAGGTTATGACAGTGTGTGTGAGAGCAGCACTGGACAAGCGTGTGACCCACTGACCGATGCAGTACGGGTGCAGGTGCTGCTGCTGTCGCTCTCGGTCGAAGCGGAAACCCTCGAAACACGTGCACAACACACGGCCGAAGTTATCCGTGCACTGCTGCTCACACGGAGACCCGGCGCACACGTCCAGACCTGAACACACACCGCCAGCCTTCAGCTCACAGTTCACAGAGCACATTCAGCACACACATAACATCGGTGTTTCAGGACAACATGGGAAACGCCTTTAATGTCGCTTCAAATTGAAATGGTTTTTATATCCTTAAGCAGTAAATCAGTATATCAGAATGATTTCTGAAGATCATGTGACACTGAAGACTGGAGGAATGATGCTGAAAATACAGCGGAGCATCACAGAAATACATTACACTTTAACACAGATTCACACATAATTAAAATATAAAAAAAAAAATATTGAATCAAATAAATGCAGCTTTGGTAAGCAGAAAAGACATTTAAAAAAATCTTAAACTGGCTCATGCAAAAAAAAAAAACAAAAAAAAACAACAACTATATTAACGACTGATTATTTGACAATATGAGAACTGAGCTGAAGGTTTTACCTACTTTCTGGCACACACTGACCCATCACAAACCTGAAGCCTTCACAGCACTTCCTCCTGCAGACACACATCAATCATTCCTTCACTCGGAGAAAACATCTACATTTATGCATTTAGCAGATGCTTTTATCCGAAGTGACTTACAGTGCATTCAGGCTGTATGTTGCCCCAAAGGCAGCACATTATTAAATAAGTAGAAAATGAAAAAATGTAAATAAATAAAATACAGTTGATTCAAACACACAAAAGTATTTTTTTATGTTTATCATTGACAAAAAATAATAATTAAAATAATAAATAAATAAATAATTAAATCTGTCCCGACTACTTCACTGCTTTCCTTATGACTTGATCTAATATTAAAGAAGAATTAAATCCATTAAACTACACTTCACAGGACAGCGGTGTGTTTATTTTCTCAACACTCATCCAGACAGATATTTCCTCTCTCTCCATCCATCACGTTCTCTCTCTCTCTCTCTCTCCTGTCACTTTCATCATCCTCTCTTTCTGTTTTCACACACTTCATCCCTCCGTTCTCAACACCGTCTTCATCAGACCAACACAAATCACTGTAATAAAGCACACACTTCTGGACGTCTGTGTCATGACCATGTCAGATCAGTTCCTGTGACCCTTGACCTACTGACCTCTGCTGCTCCCTAAGAAGCTGACCTCTTTCAACACACACACACACACACACACACACACACCTGGACTTCATTTGCACAGAATAACACACGATAAAGTGTGGCACTGTGTTCATTTATGTGCTCATGAGCTGGTGTTTTTATTATTACTTTAGAAATATAAAGATGAAGAAGCAGAAGATATCGGTGGTTTTACAGCAAAACAAAAGATGGATGATCTAACGTTTGAAATAAAGAGTGTGTGGAGCCATGTGTTCAGCAGACACACCTCTCGAAATAAACACACACTCCCAGACTCCTCGTCTCATCCTTCAGCTTTTATTCCTATTTTAACGGCTGAAACCCAAACCTGACACCGACCTGCTCCTAAAAACAGCGTCACATTTCAGTCCTCAAATCATTAGTTTAATTACTCTGTCAGAGATGAACATCCCTTCCTCAGTGTGTTTGACTTGATTCAGGAAACAAATTTCAGTCAAGATACACTTACTGAAGATGCAAAACCACATAAGAAGTCTAGTTTTCTTTCGCATTTTTTCTTAAAATGGTTTATATCTCACAATTCAGATGCTTTTCTCAGAATTGCAAGCTATAAATGCAGAATCATGAGATTTAAATGCAGAGTTATGATATATAGATGCAATGCAAGAAAAAAAAGTAAAAAACAAGCTTTCGTAAACATAAATCAACTTGTTATCCTCTTAAATGAAGTTCACATTTTTCTGACTGCACTCACACATTTGTTCTGGTTTTAGGCATAAAAACGCTTAATTTTGATTCATTTCTCAGAAAACAAATATCTTTGGTTTTATTTTTGCGTCTCCAATAAATGTGTCTTGATTTGAAAACAATATTCTATTGTACTGGAAAACAAAACAAAAATACAAGAACATCAGTTTTTATAGCGAGCGACAGATGGGAATTCTACACAGAATAAATGTGTAAAAATGAATTAGGACAGATTATGTCTTGCGGTGTACCTTTTTTCCTTCAATGAGACACAAACCACAGTGTTTCAGCATTTCTGTCAGACCACAACTGCAGGATTGTGAAGGAGTCTCTAATTCACACACGATCATGAATTTTGGACATTTACAATAAATGAGGCTGGAAAGCAATAAATCCAGCCTTATATGCTGTATATCATCATGCACTGCACAAAGCTCAATGTCAGTCTTAAACATCATTTACTGCACTACTCTCACCACCAAACTCCCATTCTTGAGTTGCTTTAGTTTGAAATATCTCGAGATGCTTTGAGAAGATACACTGGGACTCTTTCAGGAATATCACTGTATTTCTTCCCTTTGATTTCTCTCGTATGATGAAGGTCACATGACTCTCCTGTCTCTGATCATTAATGAAGCCGAACGCACCTACTGTAATCACATACTGTACAGTTTGAAGTGAGTTATATTTAGGGATGCACCTGAGACAGCGACCTCTCTGACCTCCAGCTCTCGTACACGTATACTCCACGGTCAGGATCTTGTTCTCCGGACAGTCCTCACTGAGAGAGACGGACACAGACAGAAAATACTGCAGAAATACCTTAAAATATTTTTTTAATTGCTGGAAATGCACTTATCCTCAGGTCATTCGAGATCATGATGTGTCTTCATCAGGTTTCTAGAAATGTAGCATTGCATCAGTGTCTCTGCAGTGAATGGGTGCCGTCAGAATGAGAGTCTGATAAAAACATCCCAATAATCCACAGCACTCCAGTCCATCAGTGAACATCTGGAGAAGACAAAACCTGAAACACATCCAGCATTAAGATGATTTTAACTCTAAACGCTGCTTGATCTGTGCAGATTTCTCTCCTGATTCAGAACAGAACACTTCTTCACTGGAGGAAGTGTTATTATGATCTTAGACTCTATGTGTTTGAGTTAAAATCATCTTAATGCTGGATGTGTTTCAGGTTTTGTCTTCTCCAGATGTTCACTGATGGACTGGAGTGCTGTGGATTATTGGGATGTTTTTATCAGACTCTCATTCTGACGGCACCCATTCACTGCAGAGCATCCATTGATGAGACACTGATGCAGTTAAACCTGATGAAGAAACAAACTCATCCTGATCTCAGATGAACTGAGGGTGAGTGCATTTTCAGCTAGTTCTATTTTTGAGTAAAGCACTCCTTTAAGAAATATTTAATGCACTTTAAAAAAAAAGAAAAACTTAATATTTGTAGTGGTTATGACCATGATACAGAAAATAAGGTTTTCACATGAGACATTTAGAAAAGTCACAAGAGCTTACAGACAGGAAAACTGTAAGAGTGTTAGCATTAAATCCATCAAAGCATTTTTGAGAGTATTAATGTCTCTCATAATAATGAAATAAATTCGAATTTAAGATTAAAGTCATTTCGCTTCAGTCAACTTGGATCAGTAAAACGGTAACACTTTACCATAAGGTTTCATTGCATAACATCAGTTACATGACAAACTTCTGAATTTACAAGACATTTTTAAATATGTTAAATATAAGAACATATAAGAATATAAAAAGCGAGCTTTTATAGTAAAGTGTTATCAGTAAACCAGCAGCTGATCTGAGATCAGAGTAAACTCACAAACACTCACTCAGACGCGTTCACGCCGCTCGTGCACAGAAACACGCACAGGACGCCAAACAGTGCGCGCAGGAGACGCGTCATCTCACTCCGGATTCACTACAATCTCTGAAGAGTGTGAAACTGATTCAGTTTAAAAATGTCAAATTCAGTCCGTCATCATCTCACATGTTCAGTCCTGAAGCCACAGCCGCGCGCACCTCCACAGATGAAGCTCCTCCCCTTCCTCACAGCTCAACACTGCTTTAGGCTCATTAATAATTCAGTAGGGTGTTTTATTTTATTTTATTTTTTTGCATGAAAAGTCTATTTAAAAAAGCTATAACATTTATAATAAGCAGTATGAACTTTCATAGGATTTTAAGTACAATGGAATTTTCTTTCTCAAAGTCACTTTTAATGACATCAAGAATCACGAACCACACTTCTACAGTATAAAACCTATTAACAATCATAAATACACTAATGCATTTGGGATTTAGAATTTTTATCCAGAAATATGTAACCTGTATCCTGATAATACAAAAGCATGCGCTAACAATAAATAATATATATATATATATATATAGTTCGCATTATGGTAAAATAACCTAAATATGCAGTTGTTACTGTGTTGAGTTATTTCTACCTAATTCTTAAAGTGACCAATCAATCTTAGGTTTGTTCATTCTTGATATATATATATATATATATATATATATATATATATATATATATATATATATATATATATATATATATATATATACTTAATTAAAATCAGATAAATGACTAAGACTTTAACTGCACTAATTATAATTATTGTTGATAATAAATAAATCAGCTAATCTTCTCTTGTAATGTCTGTTACTAAAGGAATTAAATCCACATTAATTTTCAAGACTAAATTTCAAACAAGTTTATTAAACATCAACAGTGTGATTATTTTTGTTATGACTGTTTGTGGTCTTCACTGATAACAGACCTTGTCTTAAAATATCAAAGGTTTTACCCTGCAGCCTTTTAACGAAATGTATAGAGATTCATCAGAAATGTTGTCAGGACTATATTTCTATATTTGCCAGTGGTTTCAGAAAGGCTGTGGTTTTGATTGTATTCCTCTGTAAGTTTGTGTGAGTGAAGAGCGCTTGTGATGATCAGATGTGAGTTTAGAGAGAAGCGTGTTGTTGTCCTGCTGAACAATGAGCTTAAACATCTCCTGATGGCCGTCTGGCTTCAGCTCAGTGAAAACACATGCTTCTGCTCATGAAGCTTTCTGAGAGAAACCAGCGATGCCAAGCAAACCAAACCTCACAAACACACACCAAACTCACTCATTCCCACCGGTATAACGTGATTCAGAAAAGACATTAGTGAGCAGCCACAGAGAGAAACAGCAGCGGTTCATTACTGCAGACCGCACAAACCCATCTGAAGCGTTCCCACGTTCCCCGTCTGAAGACGTTCTTCTGTTTGTCAGCAGCACGATGACGGATGAGATTCCCACCGAAGCCAGAACAACAGTCTGACACAATCTTTACTGGAAAACACTCTGTTTATCAATCATATGACAAACATGGACATGGTTTTTATGATTGCTTTAAATCTAGATTGTAAGGTATATGTTAAGAAGAGGAGCATTTACTATATCAAGAGATTTTAACTTTGTTTTGCTCAATATATTTGTTTGTCAGAACACATACTGTATATGTACTATACTGTAAACATGCTTGAATCAAGATATACTTCCAAAACAACAATTAACATGTGCTTGATCAAGTTTATTTACTGTTATTTGTTTTTGTTTTAAGCACAAACCTAATATCTTGTCATCTTGCATCCGAAGTAAATGCATATTGATTTATGAATGTTCAGATATTTGCACTGGAAAGAAATAGAATTCTCAACATAATATAAATTCTATATCAGTTCTATAACATACTATTCTATTATCTCTTGATAACAGATGGAAACGGTCTGAAAGCTTCCTGATTCACTGCTCATTTAACCAGCAATAATCACCTTTAGATATCTGTTTTGAAACATTTAATTATTTTCAACAGAACTGAGCTTTCTTTTCATGTTAATAAAATGTTTCTGTTATTTGCATCTCTGCACTGAACACAGAAGGCTCTTCTAATCTTTTGTTTCTTCTAAGTCTGTGATTTGAGACTCAAGTCTCCGTCTGGAGGGAGTTAAACACAAAAATTCTTGTAAACTCATATAAAAACATTTACAGGGCCACAAATGTACTTCTGAAGTATTTACAGAGAAGTTACAGGATATCTGTGTGTTAAAGTCACAGCGGGACAGAATGAACTCATCGCCATCAGTCTGTGATCTTCCACAATTAAACGTATTTAATTAGAATTAATTAGATGACAAGGTTTAGGATCTTAGATTGATTATATAACACATATACAATAACACATGTGATAACAAATCAGCAGTATGTGTTCACTAACTTGCTCTGCTTGACAAATAAAGTATGAGTTCACTGAGTTAATGGAAATGAAGGAATGCAGATGGATATGAAACAAATTGGACCACAAGCTACAAACAAACGAAGCCGCAGACTTTAACAAGCTGCGTTTATGAGCACAAACGGGTGAGAATCTGTTGAAATCTGTAAAACGGACGGATAAACGTGAACAGATGCAGGTCTGAAACCGTAACATGTTCAGCTTCACCCGTTTAATCATATTAGAGTTCAATCCTGCAACAAAACTGTTTTACTACAACTAGTTTTAGGAGCTGCCAGATTCAAAAAGTTAAATAATAAATACTGAATGTCAGGAAAACTTAACAATGTCATGATGCTAAGGTTGAACTATTAAACTCCCTCACATGCTGTACCTTCATTGATCAGTAGGAGGCGCTGTAACATCTGCATTCAGTCAGTTCAGTTCCTCAGTGAATGTGAACAGATGCACAGACTGGAGGATCTATCAGTCTTGTGAAGCCCAGCACAGGTGGATTGCGGGTAAACCCAAATGTTGTTCCAGTCATGTGTGTATTAGATTTTGTTTATGTTTATGCCTCGAAAACAGGAAGTGAAAGCGATGATATATGACCATAATCATATGCTGATGGTTAGTTACACTCATTCCTGAACTCTGTAACATATTTACAGTTCTTTCTTTTTGAGTAAAGTTGAAACATTTACTTATAATCAATACAATCAAGATAAACTGAAAGTTATTCACTATAATAAAATAAAATATAAAAGACTAACAAATAGCATAAAAGCATAAATAAATAAATGTTTCACAAAAAAAAAAAAAGGACATTCAGTGGGTTATTTTTTTTCATCTGCTCACAAACTAGTATCATAATTTCTTCAAATATTTTCAGGCCGTCTGTGTTTTATGACCTCATTTGTAGGTTCATGTTCACATCAGCTCTGGATGAAAGAGGAACTGTCTGATTTACTCTACTAATCAAATAAGCGAAGGAAAACCTGCTAAGACTCTCCAGAAGCACAAACCGATTTTCTCGATGTAAGTGCGGGCATTGTTTTTAAGTGGCTAAATATTCTAATTTATTTAATAATGTAATTTTTGTGATTGTGTGTCTCACAACAACCATCTAAAAAACTAAACTAAATAAATAAATTGAATAAATAGCAGCTGTATTTGTATTTGAACCTGTATTTGCTCCTCCCTTCATCTGTCACTCATGTCTCCTCTGAGCCAATCAGCTTTGATCTTACAGACACTCATTCACACGGCCTGAGCGATTACTGACACACAGATGTTGAGTTAAAAGACAAAAAACAAATCTGCAAGAGGAAACAAAACCTCTTAAACCATGAATAATGCAGCTGTCATTTGGAGTTTTTATAATGTGAACATTTTGACTGGTGTTTTTATGTAACTTCTAGTTCTTCTGCATCTTGAATCACGTTGTTAATTATGTAAAACACCACATGACTAACAGCATTAGACTAGTCATGGTTAACAAACAGTTAAAATGATCTGGATATAAACTAAACATCCCAGGTCACAAAAACACCTGAAATCTCTCTTACGTTTACTCTTCTCTCCATTACAGCAGATGATGTTTGTGTGTGATGTTCAGACATTTTTGAACAGTAGAGTTTGTACATTTTTCAAATCTGAATATGAGATATTCCCAGGTTATTTTTTGCTTTAACTTGTGTGTTTTCCTTTCATTGTGTAATTAACCACAGACTCATGACTAATGCCATAATAATAACATTAAACTGAAAAGCACCTTAGTGGCTGCAGTTATGACGTCATCATGTTATTATTGTGAGTGTGATGACTGTCAGAACTAAGGATGTCAAAATAGCTAAAACACTAAATTAGCATTTTGTACCATGAGCAATATTCGAATTATATTCGATAAGGTGGAAAAAGATTTCTCTTCTCTCCTCTCTCTTAAAATTTTATTAATGCATTTCTTAAAAACAATTAAATAACAAGATCATCTTTGAAAAAAGCACATAATGTTTAAATAAAATGTTTATAAACAATATATAATTAATAAAGTTGCTTAAACAGTTAGAAACAAATCAGCATCACGCATGTGTGTATGTATAGTTTATGTTTTTGATGGCCACAGAACAGACTGCTGTAACTCGTGTGACCTCTTGACCTCTGAATGTTTTTTTTGCTCAGTTTAATGTGTTAAAGAAACACAAACATGCATTTGAATGGAAAAAAAGAATCAGTGAATTACACTTTTAAAACAGGATTAACTAACAGCTTAAAGGAACGGTTCACTCGAAAATGAAAATGTGCTGAAAATGTCCTCATCTTCAGGCCACCTGAAATTATAATAAACAGATGCATCTCGTTTAAAAACAAAAAAAACAACAAAAAAAAACTGGATGACATTTAGTTCAGGCAAAAAATTTATTTTTGCAATGGTAAAATAAATGTTCAGCAATATCTTCAAAAGATTTCTGAACTTTGGCCAATTTTTTTCTAAACAGAGATGATACGTCAAGGAAATATTGCAAACTTTTGTACATTTTTGTTATGTGGAAATGTTTAAATCTTGTAGAGTTACAATTAACCCTGCGTTTGTGCCTTGTACATGTGAAATGCTTTTTTCAAACCATTTCCCGAATGAAAACAGTGCAGAGTTCAAAGAGATGATAGAAATAAATGAACATGGCCTTCCTGAAACCATTTTCATAACATTTGAATTTTCTGGTGTATGCAATCTCATGCATAAAATAGTGTATTTAAGTGTGCAATTTTTTTTTCTCTTTTAATAATGCAGACCGATTGAACTTTTTAACGACATTGCTCTGAGACCTTCACCGTTATTCCAGCCCACGCTTCAAAACAGCAACGCACGCGGAATTAATTGCAATTGGAAAATCCCACTAAGGATATTGCGGTTCGTTATTAATGTTGGTGGGCTGTATCGTTATGACGAGTGGGTTCCCGGTCCCCACCTCCTTCTTCCCGTGATTGTGAAGTTTTTAATGTTAACGTTGTTCTCGAGACCAGTGAGTGTCACTCATTTCCAATCACTCCACCGGCCTCGCTCCGTTCCCACGGATCTCGGCCGCTCCACTCGTCACATTCGTGCAGCCCTGAACTGTGTGTGTGTGTGTGTGAGTGTGTGTGATTGAAACGCAAATTTAGCTGCAGCCAAGTGACTGTGTGCGACCCACCTTGTTCCATTCTGTGACCCACAAGGGGGTCGCGACCCACAGTTGGAAAAACACAGCAAGCTGAAGAAACCGCGCGCTTATTTAGACTGCAGGAGGAGGAGAGTTTGACAGTTTACACAGAGACGAAAATGGTGTCATTTGTCAAAAGTTCCCGTTTTGTCTTGTAAAAATTCTCCGTATTAGTTTTCTAAATTCAGTAATTTTCTAAAACTCAGACATCTACTAACCCCAGTTTTATTATTAACAGGATCCTCCACACCTCAGTCTTCAGTCAGCTTGGATACAGATACACTGTCTCTAACTTCAAAAAGCAGTTGAGCCCAAAATCGGTGTTAATATTTCACTCTCTTATTGTTCATATTTTAACACTGTATTGGTGTTGCATGAGGAAACACTTTTGAAAGCGTTAAATTAACACTTTGTGGGTGGTTCTCATACACTTTCAAAGTGTTGGAAATAACTCTTATGGCGTTGTTTTCAGGATTTTACTGTGCATGATACAGGGAGTGACATTAGCTTAAATCCATTCCATCTTGTTTAATGAAATGAGAAAAATCTTGATTATTTCAACATATCAAAGGAACAAATTTGTAAAAATAAAAGTGACACTGTTGTGTATCTAAGTCGTTTGTGACCAATCATAAATAATAAAAGCTCATATCTCTTTCTCCGGAAGTTCTGGCATGAAATTGGAAGCTGGTTATATTAATAAGGAGTGCTTAGTTTTTGAGCAAAGGCACACAAATATTTACTTGAAAACATGCCATGTATATTTCTAGTCTGCATTATTTAAAGCCATTATTAGCTGCTGCAGACCAGGGCTCTCTAATGATGGACCCGTTTACACAACTCTTCAAATATCAATAGGTTATCACTTTTTACACAACATAGGCATGCAATGGTTTTCATTTCCAGTGCATAAAAACATCAGCACGTTACACACATCTGTGAAAAGAAAGAAAGAAAGTTTGGCTACACCTTTGTGATCAACCAAATTATGCACATATACTATTAATTATGTAAAACTATTCAAGATATATTCATCACATGCTTTTGTTACTCACTAGATTTGTTGGTTTTGGACAACACATTCTTTCTCAGAAGTTGTTTTAGTTGAATTCAATCGACTTTATTTAAGTATTAATTGGTTTAGACTGTTTTACACTGCTCTCTAGTGGTCTAGACACATTTCTGTTCTTCACGCCATGATTCTGCTTAAATTAAACTTCGCGTAGATTAAAATTCACTCGGTTTGAAAAGCAGAATTTAAAGACTTATCTCAAGTTTACCTTATCACAAGTTTACTCATGACTTAATGATGACAGATTGACAAACGCCCGCCTATTTCACACACACACACACACACACACACACACACACACACACACCCACACACGAGTGTTAGGAAGTCAATATTGGTTGTCGACTCTAGATCCGCTTCTGTCACAATGTTAAAGATGGACTGGACATCACTTTATGCGCTGTTCATATGTGTTTCATATGTTAGTTCAACAAAACTACATGAAGCAGCTCGAGTGAAGGTCACACATGCAGGTAAGATAACTTTTAATCAATATTTAATCGGTTTTATTCTCAAAGATCATCGTTCTGTCAAGAACAAGGCTAATCACATATGTTCTGTTGAAATAAATAGAGAAATAATAGATATTTATATCACGCTTAGATCCAAATGTGATCAACTTTGTAGTACAGAATCGGGAAAATAGGAGCATTTTGATGTTAAAACAAAACAAAACCAACAAACAAACAACACATTTAATTCATTTGAATTGTAATTAGTATGAACAGTATTTGTTTCATTTTATAGTCACATTACGGTAAAAGAGATTCAAGCTCTCACAGATCTTTATTTTAACACCAAAACCGCCGGGTCTCTTATCTCAGCTGTCTCTTCTGTGTTTCAGTAATGTACTAGGTCTGTTTGAACACACTGCACGCTTGATAACTTCAGTGTTCCTCTGTTTCAGGTATAAGCAGATTCTCTTTTGAAAACAGTGATAATAATTTGGTGAAGCTCGTCAGCACCTCTGGTAACAATATCATCTGGGTCGGAGGAAGCACGGTCCTCTATTCCATCAGACCAACACAATCCTTCAAACCCCATCAGGTACAGTCGTGTTGATCACGTACAGTATATAATACAGTAGATCTCAGACTGTACATGACATCTGAAGGGTTCCCAGCGGATGATCTCTCTAGTTCCTCTGCCAAGGGAATGATATTTTACATTAAACGATTATGCAAAAACATATGCAATGCAGCTTTTCCAATGCAAAACATTTGAAACATTTCATTTTAAAGTAAAGTTTATGGATTGTGGAATACATATGAAACATACTTCTGTTATGATCTCTTATTTGCACAGTTTTGTTTTGTAATGTTTCATGTTTGCTCTTGTTTAGGTGAACCTGTCTCTTTGTGAGGATAAAGGGAAAGATTCACACAACTCTGTGAGTATTAAAGTCCAGAAATTGTGATATTTACACTTACCACATGATTACGTTTTGTTTATGGAAGAGTGATAAGTATCTGAGTCTGTTATTTGAAAAAAAACCAGTTTTACTCGATTACATGCAAATAACTTTGAAAAGAAAAACCATGTTTACAATTTTTTTAACTCTATAGTAATATCATCACAGTGTTCACAAGATGTGAATACACTTTTATAATCTCTTTTTCGATAATATACAGTATAGTGTCACGTGTGCGCACTTCAGTAAAAATGCAGGTTAAGGTTGGCTGTGTTTACATGAACACATCTTTTATTATGCATAATTAAATATTGATGTAAACAGTATTGTTTGGGGGCTTGTTGGTAGTTTTTTCTTTTTAAAGGTCACTGACAGCTGTTTAACTGTTGATTTTTCCAGCTCTGTTTACGGATCTCTCTGCTCAGAGAAGGCGTCGATGGAAATCTATTCATTTGTAGATCACATGATGGAAATACAGAGTGCTGTGACTTGGTATGTCCTTGTTTTCTTACTGAATGCATTGTAAACTCATATGGAAGTATAAAACGGAGCCATTTCTTTTGTTCCAGGGCTCTGATTATTCTCCAATCAAATGCTTCACGTCAGAACATTATGAGCCAGATATTAATGAGCCGTCATTACTTGTTAGTGAGTATTGCACATAATTTAATGAGTATTGAAATGCATTCATGTTTACACACATATGGTGCATGAAGTAGAATTGCAAAAATAATGGCAGTTTAATTTCTTGTTGAATGTCTGATATTGAAGAAGGGCAGCATTCAGCGTCCATATCTCTAGAAAATGTTATCATGAGACATTCTTGACTGACCATGAGTAGTTTATTGTTAAACCCCACGCTGAGCACAAAGGAGTATTGTTACTTTGTATATTATTATTATTATTTAGTCAGGAACACACTGTGCAGGCTTTGTTTGGTTTGGCTCCTCCGTCTCGCTCCATCTCTGTTCTGACACTGTTGTGAATGCAGATTCTTCTGAAATGGTTTTAGAAGAGCAGCAGGTGATTTGAACTATTGAGGCACTGTTCCTTGGTAAAGCTTTTTGGATAAAACCAGTACAATCACCTGCACATAATTCTTTATTTTACCAAAGTTTCAGCAAAACGCCTTTGTCAAGGTATCATTTCTTGTATGGTATAAATAGACAACAATACACAGGTGTAATTAATCAATCGTTGCATTACATTGACCAAAATCTCAACCTAAAACACATCAACTTGTGACACAGCATTCAAAAAAATCCACAAATCGAACACTTGAACTCCAAATGGTTTAAATGTGGATTTTGATTTCCTTACCATACAAGAAATGATACCTCGTGTGTGGTCATATGTTCTTTTTACACAATGTTGGTGTCTTCAGACCTGCACCACATGTGCTGAAGAAATAGAGTTGAGTAAAACATTATGAAACAGTGTTTTTTTTTTTTTACATTATTTCACATTGCTTGGTTCAAGACAATGCAGACGTGTTGAACCCCAGGTCTGCTTCTGATGCTCATAATGTAGTTCATGTATTTGCATGATATCATTTATTGCTGATACTCCATTGTTAATGTTCAACTCGTAACAGACGAGCTGTCCGATATCATGTTGCTACCACAAAACTGTTCACTATCATTTCATTTCTCATACAGTATGACTTTGTCTTATGTAGAACACAAATGAGATGTTTAGCAGAATGTTCAAGCTGCTCTGTTCCATACAATGAATGTTAACCTCCAAAAAGTACCATATATGCATTTTAACACTAGTCCATTGGTCTTGTGCACTTATGATGCACGTAAAATGCATCTTGTATTGAAAACAGCCGATTGGTTATTCTGCTATAAATATATCTGCAGGGTTCAGAAGGTTTAAATGGTCATTTTTGGTTGAACTACAGTTACAGAGAGTGTCTGACAAGAAGGATCTAAATTCTGCACGTATTTAACACAATTGTTTTTTTGCATGTCGTCTTTAGCTCAGTGGTTTCTTGATGAGGAACTTAAAGAGTAGCTAGGCCTTTCCGTGTACTGATGGTCTGGAGATTGTGTCCATATATAGATCTATACAGACGCATGTTGACCCTTATTTAAACATCCTGAGTACAGCGCCATCAAAACATGTGATGTAAGCGGAAAAAGAAATAATTACAAAACCTGATAAACAGCTGTTGTTTGTAATTATTAATCAAGTCAAGTCAAATCACCTTTATTTATATAGTGCTTTAAACAAAAAACATTGCATCAAAGCAACTGAACAACATTCATTAGGAAAACAGTGTGTCAATAATGCAAAATGATAGTTAAAGGCAGTTCATCATTGAATTCAGTGATGTCATCTCTGTTCAGTTTAAATAGTGTCTGTGCATTTATTTGCAATCAAGTCAATGATATCACTGTAGATGAAGTGACCCCAACTAAGCAAGCCAGAGGCGACAGCGGCAAGGAACCGAAACTCCATCGGTGACAGAATGGAGAAAAAAACCTTGGGAGAAACCAGGCTCAGTTGGGGGTCAGTTCTTCTCTGACCAGACGAAACCAGTAGTTCAGTTCCAGGCTGCAGCAAAGTCAGATTGTGCAGAAGAATCATCTGTTTCCTGTGGTCTTGTCCTGGTGCTCCTCTGAGACAAGGTCTTTACAGGGGATCTGTATCTGGGCTCTAGTTTTCCTGGTCTCCGCTGTCTTTCAGGGATGTAGAGGTCCTTTCTAGGTTCTGATCCACCATCTGGTCTGGATACGTACTGGATCCGGGTGACTGCAGTGACCCTCTTTTGATAACTCTCCAGTCTGATCATTAGTCAGAGGATATGACTTCATGTTATGGGTTCATTCTAGCTAGAGAAGGCCTCAGACCAAGACAAACATCCCCTGAGGTGGAGACAGGAACTAACAATTGGGATTTAATAAAGTCAGGTCCCAAGCCTGGGTGGTTTTACAATTCAATGGAAACAGAAGGTAATTTACATGGAGGACCCAGGGAAGGGGCATTCCCATTACAGTAATCAAAATATTAGAGTTGGGTCCGAGTCCACCTTTGTCGAGTACGAGTCAAGACCAAGTCCACAAACATCGAGTCCAAGTCCGAGTCCGAGTCCAAAAGGGGTCGAGTTGGACTCAAGTCCGAGTTCTTAAAGGCCGAGTCCGAGTCGAGTCCGCCCGAGTCCAGAAAGTAATTAAATTAAAAAAGATTATAAATTGGTATTGTACATTTTTACATTCTATTAATATTTTAACCTTTCAACCCATTAAACCAATGGCAATATAAAAATGTAATAAAAAAAAATACCAGTTACATCTAGTCATTGCCATTGAACATTTTTATTTTATGTCAACAGAACTAGTTTCCTATCAAAAAAGGTTTCAAAGGTTTTATTGTATTACAAGTGCATGAAAATACAAATGAACCTATTTTATTATTGTATCACACTATATTGTCCTCCAGTTAAAGATGACATTTCAGTTATTTAATGCCTCTCCCCCACATTTGACAGAGGTAAAATGCAGCCAATGAGGAGATCCTTAATGATGACATTATGAATTTCTTGTTGTCTTGGAGAACTTGCATCATAAAGTTGCATTGCTTGTTTGGTCAGTTCTGGTCTTGCAAATCCTGCAATGCTGAGCTGTGCAGCATCTGTTGGTACTCTGTTGCATCGGTTTTCGGATCACCAGTACACTGAACCGAAAACCGTTTCTTTCGGAGGCGTCCGATTTGAGAACCGATGAACTGATGATACTGCGCATGCGTGTAATTTTTCAAGTATTTTGTTAAACATCGGAAAGTGTGATAAAACTATATATATATATATATATATATATATATATATACTATTTTTTTTTAAGATAGGGGCTACATTTCCTAATCTGTATATTGTAGATTATGTATGGGCCAAAGGGGTTTTCAGGGAAGTTGGACAATAATTAAGACTCTAAAGACTCCATGTTTAATATGAATAAGGGATGATTTATGAAATATCTGTACTGTATGTATAGTTAATGATGACAGATTCACAAACTGAGTTTGTAGTAAACAGAACATGAACACGAGTAGAGCAGCTGATGATACTGAACTGCAGCATGTGCCGGTGTCCTGACATTTTATCCTACCCTGTCAGATTTTCCTACCCGGGTTTTGAGCGATTCTCGTTCTCGAGTCAAGAACTGGTTGTATCAGTTTTCAGATCATCAGTAAACTGAACCGAAAACCGTTTCTTTCGGACGCGTCCGATTCGAGAACCGAGGAGCTGATGATACTGCGCATAAGTGGTTCAGCATGAAGCCGAATGACTCACAGCGCGTCTGAACCGAACTGATTCTTTTGGTGATTGATTCTGAGCTGATTTTGTGCTAATGTAATGAGTGCGGGTAAACCGATGGCTTGAATGAAGGGCAATCTGACGAAACGTAAGTTCATTTAATAACAAATACATCGCAATGGATTATGTATCCGGTGAACTGTTTTTTTTTTTCAACCGGTTTATTGAATCAAACCGTCCGAAAGAACCGGTTCGCGGAAAAGAATCGAACTTCCCATCACTAATCCACATCGATATCCAGTGAGTGGTGCGTGTGTTTCGTCTGCAAGCAGGAGACTTCTGCCTGCCGGTGTGGTGCAGTAAAATGACAGAAGGAGAGACATTCATTAATTTTTCATTTCAATTTTATGCTGGTTTTATTGTTACACATGACGTGGACTCGACTGTACTCGGAATATTTTCCGAGTCCAAAATGTTCAAGTCCGTGTCAAGTCCGAGTACAAATTCACCCGAGTGCGTGACAAGTCCGAGTTCATTCAAAATTGGACTCGAGTCCGGACTCGAGTCCGAGTCCAAGTTCGAGTACCCCAACTCTACAAAATATTATGTTTGTATTGTCTGTTTCTCAGGAGATCAAAGTATCTCAGGTTCTTTCATCCTAACACTATCAAATATCACACCTAGGTTCCTAACTGATGATGAAGAATTGACAGAGCAACCATCAAGTCTTAGACAGCGTTCTATGTTAATACATGCAGAGTTTTTAGGTCCTATAATTAACACCTCTTTATTTTTCTGAATTTAGCAGTAAGAAATTACTCGTCATCCAGTTTTTTATATCGACTATGCATTCCATTAGTTTTTCAAATGTTTCGCTGGGCCATAAAGAAATATAGAGCTGAGTATCATCAGCATAACAGTGAAAGCTAACACCATGTTTCCTGATGATATCTCCCAAGGGTAACTTGTAAAACGTGAAGAGTAGCGGCCCTAGTACTGAGCCTTGAGGTACTCCATACTGCACTTGTGATCGATATGATACCTTTTCATTCACTGCCAAGAATTGATGGCGGTGATAAGTATGATTTAAACCATGCTAATGCACTTCCACTGATGCCAACAATGTGTTCAAGTCTACGCAAAAGAATGCTGTGGTTGATTGTGTCAAACGCAGCACTAAGATCCAATAAAACTACTAGAGAGATACACCCACGATCAGATGATAAGAGCAGATCATTTGTAACTCTAAGGAGAGCAGTCTCAGTACTATGATACGGTCTAAATCCTGACTGGAAATCCTCACATATACCATTTTTCTCTAAGAAGGAATATAATTGTGAGGCTACCACCTTTTCTAGTATCTTGGAGAGAAAAGGGAGATTCGAGATTGGTCTATAATTAACTAGTTCTTTGGGGTCAAGTTGTGTTTTTTGATGAGAGGCTTAATAACAGCCAGTTTGAAGGTTTTGGGGACATATCCTAATGACAATGGGGAATTAATAATAGTCAGAAGAGGATCTATGACTTCTGGAAGCAGCTCTTTTAGGAGCTTAGATGGAATAGGGTCTAACATACATGTTGTTGGTTTAGATGATTTAACAAGTTTATACAATTAGGACTATTCAATTATGGTTGACTGGTTGACTAGTTGAATAGACCTAATGATTAAAAACAACGGATGTTTTTGGGTTTATTTTTTTATTATTTATTTCCGTTTACATCACATGTTTTGACGCCGTACTCAGGAAGTCTGGCCAGGGAGCAGCCAGCAACCAGTTTGGGGTGGCACAGAAATCTCCAGTATTTCAATATAAAAATGTGTTTGACTATAATGTACTGGACTGAGTACAATTAATTTCTACTTAAATATAATTGAGATATTTGTGAATTAGATCAAGTAATACTGAGTGAATATGTCAATTTGTATAATATTCCTCACCTCCAGGTATTTTAATAAAAGGGGGTCAATTTTGCTTTACCGGTCATTCAGCTTTTCAAAACTCACAAATGCTTGCTTTCCAAAATTGCATGCTCATGGAATACTCGATGAAGTTTTTCACAAAATGTGAAAAAGGCCAGAAGTCAATAGTAGACATAATTGTCAGAATATAAAATTATTATTATTTTATGCATTTAAATGGTTTAATAATCTCCAATTGCAGAATATATTTTAGTACATGCATTTGAGAGACCTTCTTGTGTGCTGCGTATACATGCACAGTTTGCAGATTTAATCACCTTTTTGGTAATTTCATGACTTAGCTGATGACAGAACTAGGTGTGTATGCTGTTGCCTATAATATTATTATTTATTTATGATAAAGTAAGATAGAGCATGTGCCTCATTATTTGCGTACTGTGTGCCATGAAAGCTGTAAAACGACCAATGAGACAGGAAATTGTGTTTTACTGACATAATCTCATAAAAACAGCAACTCATCAAACCAAAGTTCACAGTTGTTCTACTGAAGCTCATTTGGCGGCTGGAGCGTTTCCGCTCAATTTACTCACACTTGCTGAGGTGAAGCTTAAATGCACGTCTAAAAATTCTCCCATTTGATATAGTCATAAAGATCAAGTCAATTCAATTTAAAACAGTTGCAAAAACCTCCTTTTGAGAAATAGGAATCATTTTGCTAGTCAATGTCTGTTCATTAATTCAGCATCCTCGGTCAAATTGTATTACAGAATTGGTAGTATCTTTATTTGTTATAGCAGTTTCTTAGTTTTCTGACAAAAGACTCCCCTGTCTCTCAGTTATGCACAAATACAGTACATACCTGGCTACAAATCAATTAAACCATAGTGAGTTTGAGGGTGTAGTGAGCAGCATGTACTACAGTATTTACCTTTACGTAGAATAATGAAGTTCTGTTATCTGAAGTATTGTATTCATATTGTCTGTGTATTGTGTAGTAGTATTGAAATCTTTTAGATCATGCCAACTTCCCTCGTGGTCAGTGCATGCAGAAGAACACGCTCAACTATAGTGCTTTGTATTACACCAGGAACGAATTAAATTTCACGTCATCCCCATTGTTTATATTCTCCCTTCCAATTCCTCTTTGTCTCTCACTACCTGGATTCATTATGTGCTAAACTCTTTCCTTGAGTCTGCATGTTTTTAACAGTCTGTATCCACCTTTTTCCTCAACGTGGAAGTAAGTCTGTGGGTGAGACTTCCGTTTCATTAGCCGCTATAGGTAAATAACGAGGAGAATAACAACGTGCGGTAAACGGTAAAACTGTTTGCAGTACAAACCAGGATTTTCTTAATTAAGATAACAATAATATGATAGGACACATCAATTGTCAATATCAATCAGCAAAACTAACTGTTTTGTACAGCTAAACCGGAAGCTACACCCATAGAATTTACAAATGGCGGTGCCCATTTTTTCATCAGGAAAAAGGTGGATACCTCATTTTAATTCTGGTAAAAAATTAAAATCATTTCTTGTTAAATTCTACATGTGGCGTCCTGTCTGATCTCTATATTCTGTCTTTCAGATAATATGCTGTATTTCATCAAGCCTGAGAAGGGATTGTACAGAATAAACAAGAATGACAAAAATGACAACATTTGGCCTCAGCCGAGTCAAACGGGTGAGAAATTAGATTTAACAATTCTACACACATTTCACTGCCACAGTGAGAATTTACATTTTTCTCTGAAATAAATTAATATAATTATCAGAACGATGCTGTTTTGATTCTAAACAGCGCTGTTTTTTCTTTAGAGCAAACATACCTGAAGCTGATCGCTGGTAAAGACGAAGACAAAGTTTATTCCTTCTTCGCAGAGAAATACAAAAGTAAAGATGGTGAGAAGTGGATTGCACGAGTCTCTCAGAGCTGCATGGTGAGCAGAAACACCCCAGAAATCATGAAGTGAATTTGTCATTTTACTGAAGCCCACATAAAGTCTTCATGTCCGGAAAACCATCTAAGCTTTATGTTTTGTTAATGGTTTAATAAAAATTTTAGCAAAATATGATTGCAATTAATGGTTGCACTTTATTTTACAGTACGTGTACTTACATGTACTTACAGTATACTTACAGTGTATTTATCTAAGAAAGTTCTGGTAATACAAGGTAACTACATGGGGTAGGGTTAGGTTTAAGGGTAGGTTCAGGGTTAGTACCTTGTTATTACATAGTTATTGTAATTACTATAATAAGTACATAGTATGTACATGAGGAACAGGACTGTAAAATAAAGTGCTACCCAATTAATGATGCTCCCTATCCTTATCTAACCTGATAAAGATACTCCACCCCAAAATAAAAACATCGATCATTTACTCCCCATCATGTGGCTCCAAACCTGTATTAGTGACTTCCTTCTGTGGAACACAAAAAATATAATTTTGACAGTCAAATGATATAATGACAGTTACTGTTATTTACATAAATTACATTTACATATGCATATTTATATTCATTATATTAATGTTTACTTCAGATATACACTACCAGTCAAAAGTTTGGGATCAGAAATCTTTTTAATGTTTTTTACAAGATTCTTTTGCTCATCAAGGCATAAATCTTATATCTGGCAAAGAAATCTCAGATTGGTGGCATGAATGAATATGCGTGGTGAAATTGTAGTCATTAAAGTGATGCAGTTGAATAGTGAATGAATGGTATAATTCTAGCCTAGCTAACTAGTAATTTGCCATCATCTGTGAAGTGGATGTGCTGCTTTGATTTGTGAATGACGTTGTATGTAATACGTCATAAATGACTAGTTTCCAATGGGTGTTTACAGCAGAGCAAGTTCTGCTCAGCTTGTGTTTGATATAAACTCCCATCTGTTTCTTAGCAATATCTGACCGCGGAAGTTGAGAGCAGCCTCTTCAGGTTCTGATAACAGCACACGTCACAGACATTTGTGTACACAAAGAACTGCGTGTAGGCATTTAGGCTAAGCTAAACCTGTTTACCTAAATTGCTAGCTGTTAGCATCTGACTAACACTCATGGTTCAAGTCCTCCTAGGAAGTTCGTACTTATGAGTTGACAAGTCGTAAATTCGATGTCGGGTACGTTCAAGTCAGTTTAGTCGACACAAGATGGCAGTGTACCCTCTTTTAATAAATTACAAGAAAATACAACAAGGTGTGTTAACTCTGCTTATAGAAAATGTCGAGCAAAGAATTTGCATCAGGTGTGTTTTGTGTTTTTAATTTTTTTTTTATAATTTATGAAGCCACCTTAATTTGTATCACATAAAACGTATTAATTGTTATATTGCAATCCTGTCTATCAATTTCAACTAAAAAATTACCGTCAACAACAGACGCCGCATCGCAACAGTCGTCATGTTTCTCGTTGACACGCCCCCAACTCGGAAACTCTGAGCTTAAACAAAATTCTCGTAATTACGACTTTATGTTGCTGTTGATGTGTTTTTGACTCATAAATACGATGTATCCGACATGACTTGAACGCACCATTAGATAAGTGTGGGTGTAAAGTGTTAGGCCCAATCCCAATTCTACCCCTTAGCCCTTCCCCTACCCCTCCGTTTTGCGCGTTCACGTGAAGGGGTATGGGTGTCTCGATTCTCTTTTGGTTGGAGGGGTAGGGGTAAGGGGAAGGGCCAGATAGCCCTTCAACGAAGATTTTTCAGGACCAGACTTCAAACGAAGGGGTATGAATTATCTCGGCAGCATTGATGGGGGCTAATCCCCCCAATAATTAGAAATCGCTTAACCATTTTCTCAAATATTGCCTATTCGAGAGAGAGAAAGAGAGAGAGAGAGAAAGAGAGAAATGGAAGTTGCGTGTATTCTCGTCTGTGCGTTTATCTTTTTAGAATGAGTTTACCTAAAAACAGTGATTGTATCCACTCGTCGCTGGAAAATATAATGTAGCGATTCAGTATTTAAACTGTATTTAATAAAAGTCATGGGGCAGCTTTGACAAGATTATTTTCTCCTGGATGTGTGAGCTGCGCGATTTCCGATATGTGTGTGTGTATCAGTAAGCAGCTCATTAATACAGAACGATAATTAAAGGCTCTAATGACCAGCAGTATATGTGTGTATTATAAGAGCTAGACGACGAATCATGACGTGTGATGGCATAGTAGTGGTGTCCCAATCCTTAGGGGAAGTGGAAGGGGTATAAAATAGAATTGGAATTGGGCCTAATTTTCAAACCACTCCCTTCTCTCTTTCTGGTCTTTCCTGGTTTCACTTCCTGTTTATGCTTTCACCTTCTCTGGATTCAGTTAGGTCAGTCCCTTAACACTTACTTTGGTTTTAGTTGTATTATTTTTATTTTGGCTTCAGTCTGCCTCTTTTGATTGTATTTCCATTAATTAACCTTTATTTAAAATGTATCAATTCAGCTTAGTTGATTTTTATTAAAACTGAGATTTAATCAAATAATTTTGTTTATTACTTACCTTTTAGTTTACTACAGCTATTAGGATCTTTTCGTTTTACTTTTACCTTATTTTAGTTCATCTGATCATCACCATCTCGGTATACAGTAGGATTATAGCAGTCCTAGTAACTGTTGTATCCTTAATGAGCCGTACAGGTTATTAGTAGCCTAAATCCTATCCCTGCTCTATCCCTCTTTTATTCTCAGCACTTAAGGCTATTACGTAATTGTGAGCACAGGTGACAACTGCATAGTCAAATCTCCTAGTTTAAACTAAATAAGGAAAGCCCTATCCCTCAATCTTATTATCTTTTATTTGATCCCTTCATAGCCAACCTGTGAACCATCAGTGCTTTGAGAAATAGTTTTACCACATGTATAGTCCAGTCATTAGAAGACTATTTACACTAGTTGTCCCTCACCAGCTATCCACACCTTACATGGCCTACGCAGCCATTCACCATATAGGTAGCGTTACACCTCTGTACATACTGGCATTTGCGTTCTGCCTCACAAGTGTGCCAGTATGTGGCAGACATTCCACAAACATCCAGCCCTGTCAGCTCACCAGGACCACCTGGAAACCCAGCAGGGCACTTTGATGGACGTCCTTTAGCCTAAAGCAGCCAACAACCTGCAATGGCAGAGAAAGGAACAGCGATTCAGCGACAGAAGTGGACACCTGACACCCAGTCTGAACCACCGGGATCTAACCAGCATCATCCTCTCCTTGGCCCACAGCTTCACGGGCCTTATACAGGATGTAAATGAACTGAACTTCAGTTCTACATGGAACTGACACTTGCTCAACGAGAGAAAGCACAGAACAGATGCAAGGAACCTTACAGAATGGTGCAACAGAAGGAAATCACCAGTCTTCAGGAGGCGCTAACAGCTGCTGGAGACCAAGAGCAGCTTGAATAAGCCACCAGACAGGACTTGGAAAGAGAACTGTTTCACACAAAGTCACTGTTAAAAACAGTGTATGTGGAACTTAATGAGAGAGACACCAGATCTAAGGTCTTAGAAGGCCATCTGCATGCAGCCAGAGCAGAAGTCCAAACTCTGACTCTGACTCTACAACATTAACAAGGAACTTGACATGACTCAGAGAGAACTGAAACAGTACCCCAGACTGTGTATGGAATCAAATAAAAGGCTCACTGCTGCATGCCACACATACAGCACCCCTGTACACAGATACAAAGGGGGGAAATAAAGCTCTGTTTGACATTTCAGGAAACTGACTTTCGGGAAGTCAGCTTCCTGAAATCCTCTGCAGCTGCAGAAGGAAAGGGATTTATTAAGGCGAGGCCTGAAACAGTACATGGAATAACACTCAAAGACCTCAACCTTGAGGACACATCTAATCAAATTACCAGCAGGTTAAACCAGCCAAAATAAAGGACTGATCAACTGACCTGTTTGATGAGTTCTTAGAAGGACAACCTTCTGATTCTTTGCCAAACGCAACACCGCATCAGACCCCTCCAAGGAAGGAGCATCCCTTAAAACCTTTACCAACACAACTCAGGCAAGCTCAAGTCGGTGCCGCCACAAGAGAAAAGCGACACTGCAAACATCAGATTTCTAGTGACGTTATAGCAAAACAGAGGGCTAACAACCACCTGCTGCCCTCCTGCCACCATCACGTCAGTCTGAAATTCTCTGCACACTACAACAATTCCCTACGATTCCTGGAACCTACTGGCAAACAACACCCAAAACAACCATCTTACCCAGACCAACTCACTTCAGGATGGCAGGTGACACAGCCTCAACAGGATCTGCACCTTGCTACAGCCTACACCACTACATCACACCGCCCGACAGCATCCACCACAGCACCACAATCAGAGAGCCACCACTGTCTCCCAGCCAAGAGTGGCAGGTGTGTGTCCGATTGTTCTGCACCTTTGACGTCGCTCGTTGTTGACGTTCTATGGACAAAATTGTCCGAAAGGGGGGATATTTGTAGTGTCGGGACCAATCTGACACACCATTTGTCATTTGATTTAACAAATCAAACATTCTTTAGATTAACAAATACAGTAATCACAGTGAAGAGTAGACTAAACGAGAGTGTGTATAATATGTTGGTACAAAGGCAATAGTTCTAAAACCTTAAAGTACATTTTCATTTACTCTCAATAGAGTTACATATGCAAATTACTATGCTTTTTAAAATTCTTCATTATTTCCAATCTCCCGCTTGGAATTTCAGCCTTTCTCATTGGACAAGCCCATCTTGAGAGGCGTGAACCTGCCCAGACCTTAAAAGCCTCATGCACAGTTCTGCTCCTCCTCTCTGTTCTTCTTCTTCTGCTAAGTCTTTTGTCTTCCAGATGAGGATGTGGGCTAGAATGCTTCTAAGGACACCCTAAGCATGAGCCAGGCCCTCGGCCTTGACTTTCCATTCACCAAGGATCCTAGTGTCTCTCTTAGCTCTTTTTCACTTTCCACGGAAGAAACTCCCAATCACTATCGAGTCAGAACATCTTTGGAATGCATTGCCTTTCAAACCAGGAAGAACATGAGCATGACTCCTACACCACCAAACCATCAAGTCTTTTATCTGAGACTGCATCCAGACGCTCATTCCAGGCCAAGGCAATGCAAGTATTGTACATTTAACTAAACGAACAGAGTATAAGCTGAAGACCCCATTGGCATTGATGGTTTTAAGCAGGTGGTTAACTGACTCTTTTCATAACTTCCTTCTCTGGTTTTCCTGATGGTTTCATCCAAGTCTCATTTTGCTCTTTCCCCTGTATGAGTCATTGTATGTTATTTTTATTTTTTTTAGACTAGTTTGTAGTTAATAAAACTCTACATGAGTTTCTGATTCTGCCTCACAAATCAATGTCCATTTACGATTCCAATTTGGCTACATGTTCTAATGCATTAATACTTTATGAAAGTATTTTCTGTGGCCACGAAGATATAGTTTCTTAGAGTTGATATTACGCTAAATGTTTGATGGATGAACAGATTTGTTGATGGCAGTTTAATTCTGCTACAGTTACTACAACTACTAATTGTTATTATTTATATACATTTCTCTTTTGAGCTTAATTTACATCATCTTACTGATCCTAAACTTTTGACCAGTAGTGTATATAACGTAAAAAAACTGAAATGATCTGGCTTATACATTACATTTAAGTATATTTTGGAACAGTAGGTAGCATTTCTTTTTTCAGCCCATTTATGGACATCATCTGCTGTATCTGTAATGCAGTCTGTTCTTGTGTTTTGCATGTCTGTCTCTAAACACAATAAGTGTGAACGCTTGAGCTTCCTTTGCAATCATTGACTTCCTTAAATACGTGTTATTTTAGTAGATAGGAAATGCACTTGACTAATGGCAACACCTGCGTGTTTCTCAGTAACTCACAGCCACATTTGTGCTAAAGGTAGCGTTTCTACAATTACAAGCTCATCTCAAACGCAGGTTCTGAGAGCTTAAATGTTGTCAAAGCTTTAAAAAGCAGCATTTGAGATATTTTCTTACAAGATGACATATTGATAAAGTGGATTTTTTGCATTATAATAAATCTTCAGTTTGAAATTCCTTGTTTATATTATTTGAGAAATCTTATGAAGTTTCAGTATTTTTAAAATCAATGCAGAAATACTTGCAGAACCTGATTGTTGTTTTTATACTCTTTAAGCCCTTCATATCTGTATAACCTTCTTAGGTGGAAGAACAGATGTTTAGAAGAATCTTCATGCTGATTTTTTATATACATCGGAGGCACACAGAAGCTTTCAGGCTCCAAAAAGCACCAAATCACTGAATTAAACACATCACAATCTGTTTCAGAATGACAAAGGCGGAAATAAAAATTTGCTTCAGAGCAGCTGGACATCCACGATTTACAACCGTCTGTTCTGTGGGAAAGAATATGAATTCACTCAGATGATAGATGTGGCCACAATAGAGACAGACAACGACATAAAAATTTATGCGCTCTTCAAAAACTACTGGTAAGACATAAACTTGATTTCATGCTTTGTATTTCAGGTGATCAGACGTTATCAATGTTGGGGGTAATCACATTCAATCACAGTCAGATTTAGTATTTCTCAAAATGAATAAAAACAGTGAGATTCAAACTCAGAATAAGCAATAATTAATCATTCTAATCACGTTATTAATCAGTGCCTTTGCTGCTGACCTTTAATGATCCAATTCAGACATACCAAGCAGCAAAAGCAACTTTAGATAAACATATAATTTGTGTTTCATTGAAGTAAAAGTGTTGAACTTAATGCAATCACGAGGGGCAGCACAGCTGAAAGGTTTGTTTGATCTGCATTTACATTTCAGGCTTAATCATTCCAATTTGCCAAAAATTTCTTTTTAAGTCAACATTAAACAAGCAAGTTCAGGCCATATGAGAAAACATAACGCATTACTTTCCATAAAAAGCAACACAATTGGTTACTTTTTTAGGTAGTATTGCAATATTGGATTGCATTACTTTTAAAAAGTACTTTCCCCAACACTGGCCTCAATAGTTGATGTATCAATGTATCAAGTTCAAATGAATGCCAAATGCAAATGCTCAGTTTTGAATTTGGCGTCACATAAAATGACTGTTAGCGAGTCACATGAACTTGTGAAGCCACAGTCAGTTGAGTGTTAAAGCTCAAGGAAACATAGGTTATTTGACACAGTTCCACAAACACTGATAAAATAAAGAGAGAGCGTGCAGCTGTTGTGTTTGCGTGTGTCTCAAGTTTGTCGATCTGTCTCTATTTACAGGAACATGAGCGCTGTGTGCGTTTATAGCTTGACTGAAATCAGCAGGATTTTCAATTCCTCTGAATTCAACGCCACCAATGTTCCTCCGACTCACCGGCCTGGAACGGTAAACCATCCCTGAATCAATATATAATATATAGCAAATCTCAACTGAGTTGGTTCCTCACCAAACATAACGATATTACGCCCAGCTCTTCGTATAAAGTTATACAAGTATACTCACATATGCACTAATTAGCTAAACACAACTGCTTAATTGTTTGTATCATTGCAAAATGTAAACCATATTCTAAATAAATTCTAATTATCTACAATACATGTGAGTATAAAGTAGGGCTTCGCGAAATTCGATTCATTGTGCATCCCTACCATATAAGCATTAAGATAATCACAGATGTGCTTTCAGGGATGTCCTCAGCTGCAGAGTATTTATTATTGGCACTGTTTACTAAATGATTCATTCTTGAGTTTTGAGCCAAAGACAAACAACTGCAGATGCTTCACATTACAACGCCTTCATTACAGTCAATTCACTGTTGTAATGAAACATAAATGTTGTGTACTTGAAATTAACTGCTCATCTGTAATCCAGTCAGTTTTGGGTTTTGTGTCCTTTAAAACTAAAACTTATGCTCCACTTATCATTACTCTTGGTTCTTTATGGAGATTCTGAATGACATTTTTACATCTAGAACCGACTGTTGAGCTCTGTAGTCCTAGATTATCCTTCAACTAACTTCTTGTGGTTTCTTTAGTGTGTTCCGGACAGTACTCGTCTAAGCACTGAAGTGCTGGGGTTTATGAAGGATCGTCCAGAGATGAAGGATTGGGTGAAGCCAGAGAACGGCCCCCTGTTGTTCAGACACCACCATTACACTCATATACAGGTGGACCGGGTACGAGACCACACCGTCCTGCTTCTGTCTCTAGGTACGTCAATCTGTCTCCGTGAACCGTGAGGAATTTATTGGTTTGGTTTTATTGAGGATCCTGCTTTACAGGGACTGATGGAACAGCAACAGTGAGAGGAAGTAAATTATATAATCATTGCAGTTAATAGTGTTCACCGTGTGTTTGATTACATGTAATCTGCAACTTCACTGTAACTTTACATTTCTGCCATAGTCACCACTAATAACCTACTTCTAAATATAATGTAGAAAATTAACATTTTCTGTAAAGCTGCTTTGCAATGATTTTTATCATACAAATAAACTTGAACTGAAGTAAATTGATGTAAATATTTGCTATCACTTCTTAACAATTAAACACATCCTTGCTGAATAGTTTTTGAACTATTTCTAAATAGAAAGTTGTGATTTCTATAACAAAAAAAAAAGAAAGAATAAAAATGTATAGACCCCAAACTTTTGAACGGTAGTGTATATTGTTAGAAAATATTTATATTTTAAACAAATACTCTTCTTTTGAACTTATTCATCAAAGAATCTTGAAAAAAGCATCAGAAATGTTAAGCAGCACAACATATATAAATATACAATTTCCGAAATGTTGCTTTGAACAAAAACTTCTGCATTTTTTTTCATGCCTAGGGACATTTAGCTGTTTTGTTTGAGTTTAGAAATTTTATAAATTAAATTATATTACCTATCCTCTCAAGAGACCTGGAATCAGTGTTACCAGTGCCACAGGTGCATAGTTTTTCCATTTTTGTTGCATAAACACCATCAAACCAATGCGAGCTTCAGATCCTCCATTGTTTCTCAATGGAGCTGAAAACTAAAGATGTCCGAGTTCCAATCCTTGTGCAACTGATACTCAACTGCCATTGGCTCATCTCCGTTCGAGGGGAGGGGCTTATCGATAGGCCAGTTGTGCATAAGTGTCAATTATTATGAAGTGCTTATCGTTCAACATCCTGTTTCACTCATAGGTCAGTCACATAACAGAAGTTAAAATGGGATAAATGCAGTTTCATGTTGATTTAAACCAGTTTCACATTAGATGTCTAACTGCTGCAGGAAATCTAATGACTAACAAACCCTAGTGAGCTAAGTAGGTGTCATTGTTAGGCATCAGACGTGAAGGTTGTTCCAAACACTACATCACAAAATTATGCTATCTAATATATAACAGTCACAGAATGCATTGTAAAATGCGAAGTGTAAATGATGTAATTAAAACATGATTATTTCATGCAGAAGCAACATGTATGTAAAACTTAATGTGAATAAACTGTGTTAGTCGTGCACTTTTAAGTAAATCGCTTTGTGATGTGCGTGTGATGGTTAGCATGATGTCTAGGTAGTTCCCTTTACAGATTAGTTAATGTCCTTTTGTAATATTTTCTCACAGAAAGCGGAGGGGTTCATAAAGTGCGGGAAGATCCCGTTTTTGTGATTGCGGAGTATCTGCCGTTTCCACGAAGGACGCACATCACCAGCATGCTGCTGGACGCTTCGGAGGTACGTCACAAAATAATACCCAACTTCTCACTTCCAGACCAAAGCAGGAACACAAAAAGTACTAGAGCCCTATGACTTGAAAATGGAATTTACTGCGTAACACGGAACATCATGGAATTTGTTACATTTTGGGTGAATGAATCCAAAGTATGTTAGAATAACGGCATAGACCAACGCTTCTTTTGCGTCATCGAAGGTTAACGCCCCTTTTTGGGGGAAAGCAAACGGATTCCCCTGATACAGAACTCGCTCTAATTTCTTGATAGCAAATATGGCAGAAACATACACACTCTCTTTGCCGGCCGAGGACCGTGAGAGGTATTTAATGAAGCTACTGGATATGGTGTTTACAGAGGTTTCCCTTTGAAATGGTCGAAAACTGGATTAATAACCCCACGCAGTGGCCAAATATGGACATCTAACGTTACCATTATCTCGTGGAATCACCAAGTAGCCTACTTTTGTCATTAACACACTCACAGTATGATAAACTAGACGGTGAGGCCACGTCAAGAGGAGTCGGTGGTTTACTTGGATCATATTTCACTTGATTTAAGCTATTGACAGTTTTGTTGTAGTTAGAAATACGAAGCTGCTAGTAGCTACGTGATTAACGTTAGCTCTCATTAGGCATGCTACCTCGGCTGTTAACTGATTTTAAGTTTCAAATATTCGCAGGCTAGGACTAAACAATATAAATATTATACAATATCTGTTTGTAATCGTGTCTGACAGGCCTGTACACATCAGAAACAATGAAAAACAAAAAGTCCCTGGAGGAGTTCTGTATCAGGAATCCATTTGTTTTCCCCCAAAAAGGGGCGTTACCCTTCGATGACGCCAAAGTAGCGTTGGTCTATTAAAACCTGTTATGGTCTAGTGTCTGTGAATACTAAACCACTGTATGTTCTGAGTGTCTCTGTGTGAATGAACGGCCAGATGCGCGGTATTCGTTAACTACACACATACTGAAGTGTGCATGATTTCATTAGATTCATGATTTCATGTCTGAGAAGGTGAACACATGAACTTTATCTTAAGTTTTAACTTTCATTTGATTACCAGAATTTCTGGGAGGAATTTTTTTTATTGTTAAAATTGTATTAAATTATTAAAATGGAAGTCAGATAAAAGACAGAATTTGGTCAAAATACAATGGAATTTGAGAAAAAATAAAATGTATTTCATAGTGTCCAAAAGTACCTAAATCAGTAATCAAATTTTAAAAAGTATTGATGCCAATTTTAACCAGTATAGCATGCATGCCGCTAGCAACGCCAAGGTCATGGGTTCAGTTCCCAGCGAATGCATAATCTGATGAAAGGATTATTTTGAATGCAATGCAAAACTAGATGCAAAAATATAGATGTTATTCAGTGTAACAGCGATCGGCTGTATTAATAATGAGCGCAAAGCACAGGGTTTCACAGGGCAGTCTACAGTTATAGGTACTTTCAGTTACTCTGAATGTAAATGTATGAAGAGCTTCAGTTGTGTCTTGATTTTATTAGACTCGTTTCCTTTGAAATCTATGTTGATCTTCAGTTTTAACACATCTTATTCTATCATGTTATCAGCTGTTGTACTCATTTATCCTGTTCAATTTCTCAGAAGCGTCTGTATGTGAGTTCCAGTAATGAGGTCGTTCAGATTGACCTACAGAGATGTGATGATTATGGAGATGACTGCAACCAATGCACATTATCTCGAGACCCCCACTGCATTTGGAACGGTTTGCAGTGCACCTCAACTGCAACGTAAGACCTCAATGCACACACATCTGCTTCCTTCCTGATAACACTTGTATTTTAAGCAAATGCTCAAAACCACTGTTACTGAAGCTCATCATAGTTATTTAATGGACTGAAAGAGTTGTGGAGCGATGCTGGAGTGTTAAGTGGTTTCATGCTGGTTTGAGTCTCTGTGATCTACAAAATGAGTTACACACTAAAGTTTCAGACGTTTTTGAGGTTTGTCCAAATTATCTTAAGCACAAGAAATAGTGATGCTTGACTTGCAGATTGCAAACGGTACCTACAATCATTCTGAAACCTCACAGACCTTATTTTCTACCACTGAAGCATGAACATAAATTCCCCCACCCAAGCAAAACCACACCACATGATTCACTTTCAAAAAAAAAAAAATGATATGAATAAAACAAGCACCACCTCAGTAATGTGTTCTCTTTTCCACAGAAGCCAAGTCCAGGATATCATTAGCTGTGGTAAGTATAGCTCTTTTTTGGTTACTTGGTGTTTTTCACATTAGCCATGATCACTGTGGTCTCAAACTGAGTGTAACGGTTCCTGAACTTCCCGAACATTGTATTTCCTGAACAAGGTGTAGCCGAATAAAATTTTAATGTGACTCCCCCCACCACAGTTCCATTGCAAGCAAATCTAGATCACCATCTACAGAGTTTCAGGTTTAATGCTGTGGTCTACATGACACCAACTCCCTCTCTGCGTCCGGTCTAGTTTGTGTCATGCATTTGTCAGAGGTGGGGGGCTCCCAAATTTAATGACAAAATAAAAAAAAATGACTTGACTTTGATTTGGGATCCAGTGACTCAAACTTTATACCTTGACTTTATAACAACTGCAATTTAAGTATTATTTTTATTCAGGTACGTCCCTCTTTGTAATGACTAAAAACAATAGGGAATTGTGCCACGCTGGTGTTTTATCAATTAGTTATGATTCTTTTGCACCCAATCCATCCAAAATCCTGTATATATAGCAAAATGCCCCTTGTATAATCAAAATGGGTACACCCCTAATATAAAAATTAGGTCTGCACATGGTTACGTTAGTATTATTTCTAATTTTTATAGCCACATTATTATAAAATCACATTGTGACACAATTTTGCAGCCCTTAAAAGAGACAACAAACTTGCATTTTCTTTAATGTCATTTAAAAAAATGCTGGGTTCTTTCAACCCAACTTTAGGTCAAACATGGACTAACCCAACTTCTGGGTTACAAACTTAATGTAAAAATGTAACCCACCTGTTGAGTTAGCCCGTATTTATATTTGACCCAAAATTGGGTCGAACCCAGTATTTTCTTTTTTTTTTTTTTTAAAGAGTAAACCATGTCTGTCCCACATAGGCAGCTGTCTACACTGGCAGCATCTTTGATAGTGCGCTCAACTCACTATTGATTAATTCTATATATATTTACGATAGGAAATAAGAAAACATCTTAATGGGATATGATCTTTACTTAATATCCCGATACATTTTTGGCATTAAAGAGAAATGTATAATTGTGACCCATACAATGTATTGTTGGCTATTGCTACAAATATACCTGTGCTACTGATGACTGCGTCTGTGCTGCAGGGACACATAGATTTACCAATTTATGTCACTTTAATAAACGCATCACATGACCATCTGTTCTGCAGAGAAGCCTCAAGCTTCACCATCAAAGACTGAAAACAGACTGAAGACGCCAGAGCTTCTCCATGTCCCTCCATCCTCTAAACACTTCTTGCTCTGTCCAGTGACGTCACTCCATGCCACATACCACTGGATCCACGATGAAACACCTGAGGATTGTGTTCAATCTGAGCTAGGCTGTTTTTACCTCATTTACAGCATGAATACAAGTTACGAAGGGGATTACAGGTGTGTATCTTCAGAGGAAGGCTATAATAGGATAGTCAGTCAATACCAGCTCAGCATGAGCCGCTCAGAAGCAATCCGTCTCTCTCCTGCGCTCTTACTGCTGCTCACAGCCTCTCATGTTACTCTTCTTCTGATACTCACCTTCTGAAAATGTTACCTTGAAGTTCCCAGGTAAAAAAAAAAAAAAGGGCACTTCCATAATGTACTTAAAGTGCTCTATTTTTAAAATGACTAAAAGCATTTTTTAAATGCTGAGATAGACATTTAAAAGCACATGTTAATTCCTATTCATGGTCTCAAAATGGTAAAAAAAAGAAGAAAAAAAAAAGCTCCATTTTCATGCACTAATTTTGTACTTAATATACAAAAAAAGATTCTTTAGTACTTAAACTTAAGATCATCTAAGTGTACTCCGCTGTGTTATTTTGGGACACTATGAATATGAAATTAAATGTGCTTTTAATATACTATTTATTTATTTATTTACATTACATTTGACATTTAATCATTTAGCTGACACTTTCTGGGCACAGTCCAGGAAAAGGTCCGTGAGAGTGATTTTTAACTTCTTTGGGATGGCACCACAAGGCGTCATTCAGTTGCAGAGCGCAAACTTCTGGAGGGCACATAAGATTTAACCAGTGAGTTTAGGTATGTTGGTGCCGTGCCGGTGGTCGTCTTGTAGACAACCATCAGTACCTTGAATTTACATTTATTCATTTAGCTGATGCTTTTATCCAAAGCGACTTACAATTGCTATATATGTCAGAGGTCACACGCCACTGGAGCAACTAGAGGTTAAGTGTCTTGCTCAGGGACACATTGGTGTCAACCAGTGGATTCGAACCCAGGTCTCTCCGACCAATGGTATGCGTCTTATCCACTGTGCCATCACCACATTTTTTGTGAATTTGATGCGAGCAGCTACTGGTAGCCAGTGTAACCTGGTGAGGAGAGGAGTAACGCGAGCTTTTTTTGGCTCATTGAAGACAACCCTCACTGCTGCATTGTGCAGGAAGGGTTTAATCTTCCTAATGTTGTATAAGGCAAATCTGCAGGACCGGGTCGTTGTAGGTGATGGTCATCAGCTAGAAATGTCCCTCAGACAGGCTGAAATGCGAGCAGCTACCGTCGGGTCATCAGGCTGGAATGAGAAGTAGAGTTGGGTGTCATCAGCGTAGCAGTGATAAGAAAAGCCATGCTTCTGAATGACAGATCCTAATGACGTCATGTAGATGGAGAAGAGAAGTGGTCCAAGTACTGAGCCTTGAGGAACCCCATTAGCAAGGTGGTGTGACTTAGAAACATCACTCCTCCAAGACACACTGAAGGATCTGTCAGAGAGGTAGGACTTGACCCACAGGAGAACGGTTCCAGAGATGCCCATCTTTCTGAGGGTGGACAGGAGAATCTGGTGATTAACAGTGTCAAAAGCAGCACACAGTAAGATGAGTACTGAGGATTTTGAAGCTGCTCTTGCTAGTCGCAGGGCTTCAGTAACCGAGAGCAGGGCAGTCTCAGTTGAGTGGCCACTTTTGAAGCCAGATTGGTTGCTGTGCAGGAGGTTGTTCTGTACAAGGAACATATAAAGCTGGTTGAACACAGTTCGCTTAAGTGTTTTTGCAATGAATGGAAGAAGGGATACCGGTCTGTAGTTTTCAAGAAGCGCTGGATTTAGAGATGGTTTCTTGAGCAGTGGGCTTACCCGAGCCTGCTTGAATGCTGAGGGAAATGTTCCAGAGTGAAGAGAGGAGTTGATAATGTGAGTAAGTGAAGGTATGACTGAAGAAGAGATCGCTTGAAGGAGGTGAGTGGGGATCGGATCAAGTGGACAAGTAGTAGGATGATTGGACAGGATAAGTTTGGAAACGTACATCTCTGAGAGTGGAGGGAAGGAGGAGAAAGATTTATTTAAAATAAAAAAGGTATTTAGTTTCCAGTTGTTGTAAACATTAGTCTTGAAAAAAATGCATTTTTAAAAAAAACAGAGATAGTAATTTAAATGTGCATTTTAGTTCCTATTCATGTTGTCTCAAAATAGCACAGTTCGTTAAACTTAAGTTTATCTAAAATAATCATTGTTAGTAAATTAAGTACAAAATTAGTACATAAAAATAGAGCACTTTAGTTTTATTGAATATTATTGCCATATAGAATCATTTAAAAGCTCAAATTGGTGTCATGAGTGGTTTGATGTTTACTGATGTTTTCAGTGTTTTTTTCTACACCTTGCACTGATGAATCGCTCATATATTGGGAACATGGATTTGTGTGTAAATGTGACCCTGGAGCAGAAAACCAGTCATAAGGGTCAATTTGTTGCACGGTTATGTGCTGTAAATACTCCCGATGTTTTCTGTATACGTGCCATATACAGTCATCAGAGACAAGAGTATGAAAACAAACGAGGTCGATGTGCGAGAGAATCAGTTTGTGCTTGATTCGATTCAATTCAAGTTTATATAGCGCTTTTTATGATACAAATCATTACAAAGCAACTTTACAGAAAAATTACATTTCTACAAAATTTAGTAGTACCTTAGTAATTATTATAAATTTGCTAATAATTTTAGTAGGTAAAAAAAAAAACATTTCAAGATTTTTTTAAAAACATTCTACTTAGAATTTTAGTAGACAAATGATAATTTAAAAAGTTGCTTAATTTAAAGAGTTTATATCTGTTATTTTAACATGAGGAAATGAATTAATCAATGTTTCTAAATGTTTAACTGCTAGTGTATGCAATGAATGTAATATTAATATCTCTGTGTAGCCTGACGTGATTGTTATTTCTACAGGACTAGTGTTAAGTTCAATAATTTATCATTTAGGATTTTGAAATGGGTAGAAACTGGTAGAACATTTCATTTGATCAGTTCACAATGTACCGCGGCGGTGATTTCTTCATGTTTACATCACATTAGACACTGAAGTACCAAAGCAGGTGTCATCTTGTAAAGAAAGAGTTAAAGATTGTGACACACTGTGGTTTGGAAATATTTCACAACTGGTGTCACAACACTTTTGGTTTCAACATTAGGGTCAGAGATGCTTTAATTTTAAAGTTTGTTACTAAAGGACTTCTTTCTTACAAGTCAATGACACCTCAAATCTAAAGACTTTTAGATATTTTAAGCAATTGTTCTGCTTAAAATCCTTTTGTTCCTGGTCAAAAAATGACTGGGCTTTTAAAAATGGTTTATTATACAGTATTTTTAACATAAAACTTTTTATCAACTAGTTTTCTTTCAGTCAGCATGCACCGGTTATGTATTTCTGATTGATTGTAAATCTCATTGATCTGAGCTTGATCGCCTCAGTTTTTGAGTGAACAACCAAAACAAATACCATTATTTGTGAATAAAATGGCCATGTTTTACTCTGAGATCAATGAGGCCTACGATCAATCAGTTTCAGAATAAAATACAAAACCTATGCCAATTACAAAAAGAAAAGGAAAAGAGTTGCTAAAAAGATTGATGACAAATAACCTGAGGAACTTGTGCAATATTTTTATGGCAGTCATTTTTGACTAAGTAAAACATGAACGGAAGGAGGTGGGTGTTTATGTATATATAGAGAAATATTAGAGATATATAGAAATATATATATATATAGTAAGAGACACACACACAGGGAAGTGGTTAAACCCTGTCTGAGCAAATTCAGTGTGTTTTATTTCAATGCAAGAAATGTATTTTTAGGGAAAATAAAATATTTTCTGGGTTCAAATGAGCAAAACAGCATGAGGATGATCAGTCTTGCTGAGAGCTGTTGAATCGTGACTTATTCAGTGTTTTTTCACAATAACCAATGAATTGTATCAGAGTTTAAAGTTCATTATAAACTGTGACGCTCCATAAATCTGAATGTAATGCCTCGACTGTTTGCATGAAGTGATGAGAGTATTTATAGATGTGAATGTGTGATAACGAGGTGATGGGTAGATTGTCCCAATCTCGGTTTATACTGTATGTAGAAACATCTATAAGATTTGCAACAAGATGTACATTTTTTATCTCTTTTGTACTGCACTTTCTGATTTAGATCATTGTATTTATTGTAATGTGAATATCCTTGAAATATGCAAAAGTTCCAATCTCAATGGAACAAAAAAATGCATGTCTTTCTTCATTAAGGGGAAGTAACAAGCCAACACACCCACCCACAAGAGGATCTGGCAACCCACTCTTCTAACCTCAGGGAACTGGAATCAATGTTTCTACATTTCATGATAAAAACGTCATTAGCCATTTATTCCCCTCGAGTGTTGGTGGGGTTCACATTTCACACACTGACTTTTCTAATTAAAGCCTTTGGTAATGTCCCTATTGCTTACAGCTCCCTCAGCGTCTGAATCTCATTTCACTGATCATGTAACGCAGGAAAACCATCACCTGAAAGAATCTTCTTAAATCCCAAACAGTAAGAATAAAGCATAAAATGTATTTACTGAAAGAAACACTTAAGCCAAGCCTTTGACAGTGACCAGAAAAACACCACGAATAGTTCATCGGACTCTTTAGCATTTTTATGTTTTCACACCAGAGTTTGGATTTATTAACTCTATTAAAAAAGTTTATTTTTTAATGTAATATGCATGTGATATATTGCCATAGAGGATTTTATTTGCTAGATTATTCTAATATGTATTAGATGTAGCTAGTGTTATTCTATAACAATAAAAAAATAAAATACAAATAAAAAATCCTTGAGACTGTGTAACTTTAAGTAACTTTAACAATCTGGGATACCCTGAAAAAAAATTGCACAATACTCATAACTTGTTTGCTTATTTAATGCATCTGGTACTTGAGTATCTACAGTTTCATTTGAGGACAAAAGGTTAACAATGGCATTTCATGAGTTCATGAAACTGAAAAAAGTGAAATTTATGTAGAAAATAAGCCATAGTGAAGAAAGAAAGACAAAATACAAAACCACAAATTAATCACACAGTTGAAGAAACAAAGTAAAGCTTTACTTTTGCCCTGAAAACAATGTCTTATACAACTAACAACCTTCATGTTTAACATTATTTTACACAGCTATTTCAAACCCTTGTTCTGCTTAAAATCCTTGTGTTCCTGGTCAGAAATGACTGCCCTTTTAAAAACGGTTTGTATTATACAGTATTTTTAACATTAGACTTTTTATCAACTAGTTTTCTTTCAGTCAGCATGCACTGGTTATGTATTTCTGATTGATTGTAAATCTCATTGATCTGAGCTTGATCGCCTCAGTTTTTGAGTGAACAAACAAAACAAAAACCATTATTTGTGAATAAAATGGCCATGTTTTACTCTGAGATCAATGAAGCCTACGATCAATCAGTTTCAGAATGAAATACAAAAGCTATGCCAATTACAAAAAGAAAAGGAAAAAAAGAAAATAGTTGCTAAAAAGATCGATAACGAATAACGACAACTTTGTGCATTTTGTTTCACACAAACGTAAAGAGGAGAGAGAGAGAGAGAGAGAGAGAGAGAGAGGGAAGTGGTCAAACCCTGTGTGAGAAAATTCAGTATGTTTTATTAATGCATTAAATAAGCAAGCAAGTTAAGAGTATTGTGCAATGATAAAAAATACTTTAAGAATGTACTTTATTATTATTATTATTTTTAAGATAAACTTAAGATTCAGGGTAACCCAAATTGTCTTTAAGTTAATCTGTCTCAAGGATTTTTTTTTAATATATATATAAAAACCATTTACCTTGCTTTTATGGTAAAGTGCTGCACTTTAAACTTCAATCAGTTCAACAAGTATTCACATTTGAATTAAAACAGCATTCACAAAACCCACTGCGCATGTCAAACACAAACCAAGATAACTGACACACATAAAGAAGGTGTCGAAATCTGCAGTTAAAAAACTAACAGAACTCAACACAAGAGCTTTTGGATTCACAAACCATCCGATTTAAAGATCTAACAGCTCGTGTCTAGCTGACTCTCTGCGCATGCGCGCCACCTGAGGTGAACCAGACCTGAAAGATTCACACGTTTCCATTTAAAAACCACAGAATTAATCTCAGGAAACAGAGAAATGTGTGAGGAAGTGTAGCTGTCAATAACTAAAATTTAAAAGAAATATAATAAATAAATTACAAAAATAGATAAAAAATAGACTACTTGCAAGCGTAACTAGGCCCAAAATGCATCATGTTATAAAACGTAAATTACAAACAGAATTGTTTTATTCAGTAAAATGCGAACATTCGAACCGTTATGAGTTAAATGACAGAGATGCTGAAGACCTAACATTAAGTGTTTTCTCAAATCTTATCATCATACACACACGCTCAGATCCTGATTTATGTATTTATATTTTGGCGGGCAAAACCAAAAAATGCAGCAATAGGCTAATTCATCACACATGATCTACTTTTAAGTCATTTTAATTAGCAGAAGCATTTGTCCAGCGATTAAAATAAAAAATCGATGAACTTACAAACGATTTATCTTTTTTAACAGACACTGCGTCAGTCAAACTCGACTGTTTGCAGTACTCTGCATGATTATTATATATATTTTTAAAACACTTATTCAAAAATCATTATATTTTGTTCATTCTATTAGTTTTCAAAACATATACACCCTTTATGAAAATAAACGAAGTCCTACCTATTTGAAGCTCATCAAACGTCAAACTCTTTCAAAACAGTCTCGACGTCTGCTGTTAAAAAGATATCTAACACAAATCGATAGCGAAAAATTCTACCCGAGATGAATCTTATTCGTGTGGTTTGAGGCTTTTTTAAATATCCATACCCACCCTTAAAACAATGCAAATGCATCTTTGTTCGCACAATCTCATGAAGCATGTTTTGTGTTGTTCATCACGGCTAACCGTCGTCAGTGACGTAAGCAGCTAAACGAATTGAACGTCCCTATGGAATGTTTCCTTGGCAACGCTTCGCATGCCGTAGTCCGTTGGTTGTTGCAAAAAATAAATAAATAATAATAATAAATTATTCTTAAAATATTGTCTAATTGTGTCTTATTTAGCCCATTATTAAACTTTTTCACACTAATCTTGCTTACACTACCGTCTTAAATCATAGCCTATTTCTATTACTGACGAACCTATTGTGCATTCCATTCAAATAAAGACCAGTTTAATTATCCTATTCTATTAACGTAACTATGTGAAGCCGAAATTAACCCCAACTTTGCTTTAAAATGCATTGCAAGATCTCCTAATCGGAAGATCACATGATCACAAACGGAAATCACTTCCGGTCGCATTCTCGTCCAGTTATTTTTAGCTTTAGTCTTGCTGCTTGATATTGACAATTGCTGTGTCTTATCATATTATTTCAATGTATTATCTTAATTATGAACACACTGGTTTGTATATATAGAAAAAAAAATCTGAATTGTGTGATTAAAAAAGTCGGAATTATCTTTTAATTGTATTAACGTTAGTCTGTGGCTGTATTAAGCTTCCTTAGATCTGAACATCAGTAAGAAAGTGTGATTGGAAGTTTTTGGAGGGAAACCATTTATGTCTGTAGCATTTTAAAGCATTTGACACAAAAACAGACACGTGTGCAACTGGCACAAAGAAGGTTTTTAATCCAGTTCAATCAGAAGAAGAACTGCAGCAAACACTGAGGATCAGAGCTGGAACAGAGAAGAATCAAAGTCCGGAGAGATGAGTGTAAGTGTGTTCCTCTGGTCACCTGACCCATTACATCACACTAGTGTCTTGGTGACCTCTGACCTGTGAGGCTGAGGACATGGTCTTTGGTTTCTAGCTGTGCAGCAGCTTGATTTGGTTACGGTGAACAGGTTTATCCAACTGATTGTACAAATGCAACAATTCACACAAGAAAAAATGAGAAAGAGAGGAAAGTCCAGCTCGAGGGATTCACGGCAGCTTGAGGTATGTAGTATAAATCTCCACAGCGGAGTCTGAGCTACTTATTTCCATTTATATCATCTTAAAAACAACGAGAATTCACTTAAACACATCAGAGTACTTCCTGAGAGAGACGCCTTCCTTCTGCGGAAAGCAAACATGCGAGACACAAACATGGGTCCCTGGAGCATCGGTGTGGATGAAGGAGGACGATGTTCACTCGAGCTTCTGCTTCGCTTGAGGAATGACTGAGGACTTCATCACACCAATCATGGGTGAATCTCATGAAACCTCTAAAAACACCACGTTCTGATCCAAAATCAGCAGGAAGACATAAAGAAATGGTATTCTGCATTAGAAAAATGATGCATGTTTCAGTAAAAAAAAAAAAAAAACACACTGCAAAACATTTTTTTAATATATTTTTCATTTTTTAAAATAAGCTTCTTATACTCAGTGAGGCTTTACTTATTTGATCAAAAATACAGAAATTAAAAATACATTTTTAAAATAATATCGCAATTGTAAATAACAGTTTTCTATTTTAATATACTTTAATATATAATATATTTCTGTGATGCACAGCTGTATTTTCAGCATCATTCCTCCAGTTTTCAGTGTCACATGATCTTCAGAAATCATGAAAATATACTGATTTATTATCAGTGTTGGAAACAATTGTGCTGCTTAATATTTTTTTTTAAGGAATTAATACTTTTATTGAGCAAGGATGTATTAAATGGATAAAAAATTGTTCGAAGATGTTTCTACTTTGAATAAATGCTGTTCTTTTAAAAAAAATTATTCACCAAAGAATCGAAGATTTAACGCTGTGTCAAATACAAAAAAAATAAAAAATATTTTAAACCAAATTAAAAAGGAAAACCAATATTAGAAATTGCAATTATATTTCTATATTCTGGGTTTTTTTCTGTAATTTGATTAAATAAATACAGCCTCGATGAGTATTAGAGAAACCTTAAAAATATTGCTGCTCCCAAACTTTAAAAATAATGCAATGTTTCTTATAAAATTGATGGAGATCGTGAGATTCACTTTTATATTTACTTATTAAAATCTAAAATATGTGCATATACATACGTATATAAAAGGAAAAAGGAATTTTCTTTAGATTTAATCATGAGATTCACCCACATATTCAAAAGCTGCCCTGAGCTCCAGATGAAATGATTGGTGTTTGTAACTCATTTAAACATCTACTGAGACATTCAGCAGGTTTCTGAGGTATTTGACGGTTGTTGATCAAACAAACAGGCTGCAGAACAGCAGATATATTCCCAAGAACCTGCGTAGAGTTAAAACAGCGAAGTCTACATTCTACCAAAAATAAAACTCATTCAGAGAAAGCCTAAACTACAGATCCTGAGGTAAAAGACGTTTCCTGTAACGTTCCACCGCTGAGAAAAACCACAGAGTCACGAAACATAATCAGAAGAGAAGACAGATCGAAACTTCAAGTTCGGACTTGAGAAACTGAGGTACTGGTTGTGCAACGGTTTGATTTTCAGTAATTTGGTTATGGAGAACCGCTGGTGGATGGCTCTGCTGAGCTCCGCCCCTTGGAGGAGGAGGAAGAGGCGGGGCTTTGGCTGGGGGCGGAGCTAGAGAAGGTGAAGCTGGGTCCAGGTGCAGCAGATGCAGACTTCTGCGCAAACAGAGTTCCTGCCACAGAAAACATTTAAAAATGAGACCAGTGCTGATTAAAACAGAGCTACAAATGACACTTAAATGTTATGATTTTAATAAGCCATGCGTTTGTCTGTAAGCCGTACCGGAGTAAACGATGCCATTGACTTCCACTGACATGCTGATACTCGCCGCTCCGCTGGAGGAAATACTCACGGCCAGATCCTGCTTCTCATCTACAGACACAAACACTCATTAACACACACACACACACATGCATCATGAGCGTCCAGTGCACTGACCCCTGGCCGGAGCGCCGGGACACAGGTTGACGGGGATCTGTGAGGTCATGGTGAGCAGGTTGTGCTGGAAGGCCTGCTGCATGAGTCTCTGCTGCTCCTCGGCCAGACGCAGCATCTTTCTCTCCGGTGCATCCGTCTCCAGCTTCTCTCGGAGCTGCTCCAGTGTCTCAGCCCGAGCCAGACCCATCTGCTGCTGCCCCATCACCAGCGCCACGGAGGACGAGCGCCCATCGTCTGCAGGACAGAGAGCACAACCAGTCTATATGTGACCCTGGAGCACGGCACCAGTCATAGGGGTCTATCCTGGAAGCTGAAAGAATAAGCTTTCCTTTGGTGAAAGGGACAATATTTGATGCAACTATTCGAAAATCTGGAATCTGAGGGTGCAAAAAAAAAATCTAAATATTGAGAAAATCATCTTAAAAGTTGTTCAAGTTAAGTTCTTAGCAATGCATATTACTAATCAAAAATGAACTTTTGATATATTTATGGTAGGAAACTTACAAAATATCTTCATGGAACATGATCTTTACTTGATATCCTAATGATTTTTGGCACTAAATGTATAATGAGCGTACACAGAATTAGCCAGGAGGCTATCTGCAGTCCCTGCATTGATGGTAAAATTGTCCGCTTAAAAATATTAAACAAATAATCAATACATAATACATACATGCTCCAAAATTTAAAGAAAATTGACACTTCTAAGCCGTAATTAATGATAACCCAGTTTTTTTTATCATATTGATGCTGTTTAAAAAATAGCAATAAATCAGTCAAGGTAGTTGTCATCATCTAAAAACACAGAGCCAAAATGACTGTTGGAGAAATTCATAATAAGAACAAAAAACAAAACAGAATTTGTTCTTTTAAAACGGCCTTTTGCACATTATGTGGCTCATTTGAATGAAATTCTGCCATAATCAGCAAATGGAGAAACACACTTTACCACATGAAACTTCCAGTTAATGTGTGTGTGTGTGTGTGTGTGTGAGAAAGAGGGAGAGAAAAATATAAAAAAGAGAAGTCTTAAGAAGGACAACGCCTTCACTGAACTACAGCAAATGTGTTTAGATGCAGTTCATGTCAATGTCGACAGGAGGCGCTATAACATCACAAACACCAGACTGAACAGTAAACAGCACAAACACTCAGCATGTGTCCAGTCTCTGAACCTACAGACTCTGCTCTGTACACGTCACGAATATTGTTTAACAATTGTCTGATTGTAGTTTGTAGCTTGCATTGCTAATTGAAGATAACCAGTTTATTTTTGCATCACTTACCCAGTCCCTTCTTCAGAGATGGCCCCTGCAGTCCATTCAGGGCCCCTATGGTCCCCAGCGCTGACAGGTGCATCTTGGGCGGGGTCAGGAGGTGAGGGGCGGAGCCGGGGGAGGGGCTAAAGCGGAACAGGCTGTTGCTGTAACTGGGTCGACGGCCTTCACGCCGGTTGCTGTCGATGGCGGCCTGCAGCTCGCTGGGAGAACTCAACGCCTTGCGCTCGCACTCGTACGGATACAGATACTTCATATACCTGAGACAGACGCACCAGACACACATCTACACCAGCTGGGGACTCCATTCTCATTCTGTGCACTCATTTAAATACAGCACAGGCGCTCCAGTATAATTTAACCACACATTAACCACAGAAAGTGCAGTACTACTAAAGTCATTGACGAGTTGTGTGTGATTCATATAAACACAGCTGGCTATGTATTAAATTAACATAACAGTTGGGGGAAAAAATTAGATGTGCATTTATTTTGGATCTGTGACTTAGGTCTTAAAGTGACAGCAGCCTAATAAACCTGCTGCTGTCTGTGTCATAACATTTGTTTTTTTTTTTAATTCCGTTTTTTTTTTTTTCTTTATTTTCTGTTGTGTATGACTATGTACATATTATGTGCTACAATATGGTAAATGTGCTATCCTAATAAAAATAATAAAAATAAAAAATTCTACATCGAAATTCTGGAAATTACTGGCTACATTTCTTTTGGCCCCAAAAAAAAACTGATAGTAGAATGTGTGGCTCTGCACTCTTATAAACAGCTGCAAGCATCATCAGTTTAGTTGCTACTCAATCTAACTACAGATGCATCCACCCCACATTAAAACCATCCAAACAAATCAATAGATCAATAAATCAATAAATCTATCACCTCAAGCTAATTAGTGGGAGCCAGAATGTGAAGCGAAGAGGGAGAAACAGCAGAGAGAGAGAGAGTGAGAGAGAGAGAGAGGGACAAGAGCCAACAAAATCTGTTTATGAGGGTCTCAAAAGATATAAACCATCTAAATAAGGTGGTGGCCAAAATGATAAGCGTGAGTGAGTATGTGTGTCTCGTACTGTGTGTGTGTGTCTTGTACTGTGTGTGTGTGTGTGTGTGTATAATGACATGGGTATGACACAGGTATTACAAGGAGAGGGTTCTTATGAGGACATAACCCATGTCCCCATTTTTCAAAACACTTATAAATCATACAGAATGAGTTTTTTTGAGAAAGTAAAAATGCACAAAGTTTCCTGTGAGGGTTAGGGTTAGGTGTAGGGTTGGTGAAGGACCATACAATATACAGTTTCTACAGAATAAAAACCATTACACCTATGGGATGAACACACTTTACACAAAAACAAACATGAGTGTGAGTGTGTGTGTGTGTATGTGTGTGTGTCGTACTGTGTGTGTGTGTGTGAGTGTGTGTGTCGTACTGTGTGCGGAGTGTGAATGCGGCGCTGGTGATGGAGGTGGGCAGGTTGAGACCCCTGGTGATCTCTCTCCAGATCTTCTTGTTGATGACCTTCACCAGTCCACCCTTCTCCGTCACCAGCTTGTACAGCTTGTACAGATCCAGAACCTGCTTCGCCATGATGGGGATCCTGTTCACCGGAGTCCCTGCACACACACGACACAGAACCCATCAGAAACTAATAAATCACTCGCGGCCGCACAGTACACCGATTTTACTGCCTCACGTCACGCCTAACACAGCTTAACTGCGGTAAAATCACAGTAACACATGACTCCCTGCTTTATAAATCAGTGGCAAGAGGAACACAACAACAGACGCCCAGCACATGATCAATAAAATCACAACATGAAGAATAAATCACAATAATCATAATAAACACTCCTACAGTCATACAGTTCTGCATGTGTGTGATTCCCTGGCAACATAACAATCAGAGATCAATGAAGAGCATGTTAATATATTAGTGTGTGTGTGTGTGTGTGTGTGTGTGTGTGTGTGTGTGCAGGCTCATCCAATCAGATGTTAGAATATGAAATATCTGATTCTTATCTATATTTAATTATATTTTATTTTTAATTAATTTATATTTCATTATATATTTTACATGATATAGAATATATACATTATATATAAAATGTATGGATATTTAAATAAGTTTTCATTATATACTATTGCAGTTTGTATTAATATTTTGTAATACCTTTATATATACACACACACACACACACACACACACTCGGTATATACACTAACATTTGACTTTTTGTTGTGCTTTTGTAAAATTGCATTAAGTGTTAATTTATTTTTATTTCAGTTTTAGTTTATTATTATTGTTATTATTATTGCCATTAGGTAGCACTGGTGTTTCAATTTATAATTGAATTTTATAATATAATTTTAATATATATTTATTAAATTTATTTTTGAATTTTTCATCTATTATTTGCACATTATTTGCAAGTTTTATTTACAACCTTGAAACATTATTCACCAGTATAATATAAAATATACATTTAATTCGAAACAAAAGCAAACAAACAAATAAACAACAACAGAAGATAGTAGAAAATTCATTAAGCTTGAGTTTTTTTTCAGTCACTAGTTCATCTGAACAATAAACCTAAAGCCAGGTTAAAAATATTTGTTTGATTTGGTTGATGTATTACAGTTTTTCAACTTTTTATCACTCCATAAATCAGAAAATACTCTTAAATGGCAGAAATAAAAACCAAAAAACATTTTCTTCATGTTTTTAGAAATAAAATGTTGTTTAAATCAGTGCAAATGGTATATGAACATACCTCTCAGTAAAATCTTTCAGAATATAGAAAGGAATAAAACTAAGTTTTGGTGTTTTTAAGTGCTGCTGAAGTGAAAAAAAAAAAAAAACCTCATTTAAAAAAAAAATGCATTGCAAATTAAATCTACAGATGCAAATATATTTAATGCACTAATAAAACCACTTGAAAGACATATGAACAGACCTTCAGTGAAAACCTTTAGAATATAAATAGTGCTGCAGAAGTGGAGGAAAAACTTTTAAAGGTATGAATTGGACTTAAAAAATCAACAGACACAAAGAGATAATAGTGAAATAAAACCAACACTTGAGGTGTCATTTGGATGCTTCTGTACAAAAAAAAAAAAAAAGAAGCACATTATGGAAGCAGAATAGACCATGATCATCAGAACGACACACAGATGTTGATCTCTTATAGAAACAACTCACATGACGGCTTTATGATCTCACTCTACAGAGCAAAACATAAAATAGAAATGCAAGAAGGTGCAATGAAAAACAGTCAAAGTTTAAAGGTGGTGACATGCACACATGACAACAGAAGAGCTGTCAGACTGAAACTCGGCATTCTGGGAGAAAGTGTTTCAGATCACCTCATCTGACCAGCAACACAACATCAAACAATTAGAGCGAGCACAGGGGTCAGAGGTCAGCCTGAGGTTATTGATGGCCGGTCAGCAGGAAGCCAAGCTTTTATAGATACAAGCGCACACAGAGACTAGAGAACGAAACAACCCTGAGTGATTAATACTGACTGCAGCTACAGCACAGAAACACTGCACTTCAGTTTGGGGTTTCTTCTGTTCATCAGAACTGCATTTATTTGATCAAAAATTCTGTAATAAATATGAAATATTATTCTAATGTAAATCATCTGTTTTCTATGTGAATATATGTTAAGCTGTAATGTATTTCTGTGATGCGCCGCTGTATTTTCAGCATCATTCCTCCAGTCTTCAGTGTCACATGATCTTCAGAAATCACGAAAATATACATTTATTTAAAAACATTATAAATGTCTTTACCGATGCTTTTGATCAATTTAATGCACCTTTAATAAATGCAATTATTAATTTATTTTAAAAAAAGGGTGATGATTTCTGAAGATCATGTGACACTGAAGACTGGAGGAATGATGCTGAAAATACAGCGGAGCATCACAGAAATACATTACACTTTAACACAGATTCACACAGAAAACAGCTGGTTTACATTAGAATAATATTTCACAATATTACTGTTTTTGCTGTATAAGTGCAACCTTGGTGAGCAGAAAAACAACAAAATATATATATGTGTAATATATTAGCTGTCTCTAAATGTAATCTGTAATCAGATGAAGTCTGTTACTGAACAGGAGCTCAGTGTTGTTGGTTAGTTAACCCTTTCTCGCTCGCTGAAGCCTGTAGTTCAGTGTGGCACCACTGTTACTAAGAGACGCGTTCTGATTGGCTCCAGGATGACCCTCCCATCATGCCTTGCTGTGTTGATTTTTCCAGTGGGACAGACCCATCAGGAGCGGAGTGATTAATGGCAGGCGGGGTCAGAGGTCACCCAGCGGGCCCCTCCCACACCCGGCTGTACGGCACAGACACAAACCAGCAACATCTAGTAAAGACCAGCATCGTCAGGGACTGTCTGAACCTGTCACAACACTAATTAGGCATCTTTCCGCTATTATCATGAATTAATTAAAATCTAAATAAATAAGTGTAGTGTTCTAATCCACTCTATTACAGTTTTTTTTTAAGTTGATAATAAAGCTAAAATATAAAAAATAATATTTGTATTGCAATAATAAAACATTTTGGTAAATGGCAATGTTATAATGCAAATAGATTTCCTCATTTCTAAGATATATATTTATTATACATATTTTTCAGTACTACAGTCATTACGCTTTTACATTTATGGGAAAGTTTAGAATAATAAAATGAACTTAGGTAACTTTAGACTAGTAATTTAAAATAATAATTCTTCATATAAGATATAAACTATATATTTTTTAAATTATGTAAAAAACTATTTTAAACATCAATTACATATATAACACTGAACGTTTTCTATATATGTTCTATATTTAAAATTATCGTGTATATTATTCTACTATACTAATATATATATATATATAAAATATAAAAATACAGTAAACATAAAAGCAAAATTATTTTAGATTTTACATACTTATTTTATATATGCTGTATTTTCTGTTTCTATTTTATATATATATTTATATATATAGCAGATACTTTTATCAAAAGCGACATATATGAGAGGAACAATACACTTAAATATATTTTTAAACTAAATAATTAATAAATATGAAACTATAGTAAACTATATATTTACAATATAACATAATATATCAAATTTTCTTTATATATACAATTAATTCCTCATTCATTCATTGACCCAGATGACAAACACTGAAAGGTGAAGAGCTCTTGATCTGTTCTTCAGTCAGATGTCCACATTAAATCAGGCTGATTCTGGTGACGGATGTGTGAATAATTCAGAGACACAGAGGAAATGAAGTGTGAGGTTTCACTGACGCTCCGCTCTTCATGCACTGATGCAGGTTGCTCTTATTTTTAATGTCAGGTCAGGGACATAAAAGGGAACAGTCAATGACTGCAGGGAATCTGCTATATTTAGTGTGACTCGTGCCACATGACAGATGAGTTCATATAGAGAGACAGCAGCACAAACCTGCAGTGTGTTTACATGCACCGAGAACAGAGGTCATGAAGCATGCATGTGTTAGTACAGCAAACACTCATAAAGAGACCGACCTGATCATGCCTCCTCCAACCTTCACACATTTCCATATGCGCACAGAAACATGCCATAAATCACAGAGAAGACAAATCCTGCCAGGAATCATTTCCATTCTCTGCATCAAACGAGTCGCATTTGTTTAGGAGAAGTGAAGCAACCTTCACCTGTCTGATGTTTATAGATGCTTATATTTTATATGATATGTTAACTTAAATTTGACTAGACCAGTGCATGATTTGATCAATATTTTGACAAGTTTACTGCAAAAATGTACCAACCACCAATTATAGACAGTTATTAGTTAACACCGCAAAAAAACAAAAAAAGGAATTTTTACTCAAACTTTAAATTAAACCAAAAATATTTTTAGACTGAATCAATTATAGACTAAACCTGGGTCATTATTACAGTTAACTAAAACCATAAATAATTTTACTTTTATATTATTAATTTAAATAAAATATGAAATATATAGTTTTCATTTTTAATTATTTTTTTCAGCTATTTGCCAAGGCAACATTTCTCATTTTCATTTATTTTTTACTTGATGTCCTTAAAAAAAAAAAAAAAAAAAAAAAAAAATATATATATATATATATATATATATATATATAAAGAAAACAAATATGACAAATTATTATTATTTTTTTATAAAATCAAATGAACACTGAAACATTCAAAACATTAATAAAAATTGTATTTGCATCTCAGGAAAACTAAAAACACTGATGAAATGAAATCAACAGAGTCTAAACAACACTGGATGCCACTTTCACTGTTTGGACCAAAACAAACATCGAGGCACTTTCAGAAAACTGTGGTTTGTGTTCCACAGAAGAATGGAGGCAGTTCTACTGAGCTGAAGTGAGCACAGATGAGGGTTTGAGTCCTGAAGACGGGTCACCTGCACAGATAACACCGAGAGGAGAGCAGGACGCTCAAAAGACTGGACGCCGCAGAAAGTGAGACGCTAGTTTAAGTGTAACTAGAGTCTGTGTGGTCCTCCGAGGAAGCAGAAGAGATCGGGATCTGATCAACACCTCCTCGAAACACGAGAGGAACGGAGACATATACAGCTAGAATCAGATCAGATCTGAGACGGATTTATTCAGGAGCAGAAACACTGATGCTTTCACAGACCTGCGGTGAAGAGAGGTCACAGAGGTCACACAGATCCTGTCAGAGGTCAAATAAAGGAAAGCAACCCCAGCCGTAATCAATGAGGAACCACAGACTCAGATCAATTGCGGTTTGTAACTGATATGAAAACAATCCAGTCGAACTAGTTTAAGTGAATCATTATTGGGGACTATTATATCATAGAAACTGGCAGGAATACTTTACTTAAAGCTTTGAAACATAATGCATAGTAAAAGTATTTTTAATGCATTAATTATATCTTATAATGCATGAATAACTGCAACCACAGTTATAATATATTATAATACTCATTGTTCCACCTTTAGGAAGTATAATGCATTAAAACATGTCTAACAAACCTTCTAATATTATAATGCATTTTGCCTTTGGGTACAATTATGTATGATTAGATATAATGCATTACAATGTACATTATGACTGCTTTTATAATGCATTATACTGTAACTACAGCCTTTGATGAAAGTAACATTCTATAAGTGTTACATTTTGACAAAAACCAAGTAAACAAAGAGTTTTCCCACTTTCTCTAGAATCAAAATGTTTCCATTTGAACTTAATCTGTCAAAGATAATTGGATAAGATTAATGTGATAACTATGAAAAAAACATGCAATTAATCGGATTGAAATGTTTGAATTGAGCTTTAGCTTAAGCTGTTGTCAAGTCTGAAAAAAAGTGAAGAGAGATTAAACAGGAAGTGCAAAACAGGGTGAAGGACAGAGACAGGAAGAGGGCGGGAGAGAAATGATAAGTGCCTTTCAGCTTCACCGTATAATTTAAAACACATCCAGAATGCTATTCTGGAGCGAAAACAAAACCTCAGCTTATAATCAAAGATAAATATATAGATCCTAAGAATAAAGGTCTTTGATTCAACAGCAGATGGGATCCGGGCCCTGCCCTGTTTCTGTCTCTCATAAATCACTGCTTGTTTTTCTGTTCGTCTTTTCTTCCTGCTGTTCATCTCTTCCTCGGCTCCATCAGACAGTAGTTGTGTGTTTCTGAGGTTCATTAATCACGCTGTGAGACACGGGCCCCTAAACCATCGCTGTAAACCCACTTTATCAAGTTTCAGAGGCCCCTGAGACCCCGAATACAGCTCCACACACAGAAGAAGAAACAACATCTTATTTCAGCACGGTGTCCTGCACATTGTCTGCTAGAAAGACACAACCGGACACTGAAATACTAGCTCAGTCTGAATAGAATAAATATATAAATAAAGAATTAAATCAGTCTGGTGCCATCAGAGATCTTTGCCTTTTTAATTCTTCAGAGCACAAATATTAATGTTTAGAAATTAATGGAGTCAAAAAACAAAACAAAAAAACAACAACAATTGACTTTCAGGGAACCAAAATACACCTTAATATTTCTTTTAAATATTTTCTCTTGTGTTGCAAAAAAAATGGTGAAAAAAAGAGAAAAAAAGCAAACGCAAAAACATTAATATATACGGAATATTGACAAAACTAGGAAATATATATAAATGTTAAATATATGAAAAGTTAGGAAATTTTTTTTTGAGAAATTTACTGAAAATCTGGAATCTGAGGGAGCAAAAAAATCTAAATATTGAGAAAATCATCTTTAAAGTTGTTCAGATGAAGTTCTTAATGCATATTACTAATCAAACATTAAGTTTTGATATATTTACAGTAGGAGATTTACTTAATATCTTCATGAACATGAGCTTTACTTAATATCCTAATGATTTTTGGCATAAAAGGGAAATGTATAATTGTGGATTTCGCGCTGCTGTGATACTGTGATACTTTTTTTTTAATTGTTCAGGATTCACAGATGAATAGAAACTTTAGAAGAACAGCAGAATCTTTTGCTACATTATGAATGTCTTCACTGATACTTTTGATCAGTTTAATGCACTGTGGCAGAATAAATGTATCTTTCTTTTTCAGAATGTGTCTTTCCATGATTCTGATTCTGTTCCATGCTGATATGAAGCACAGCTGTGTGTCAACTATTCTGTGTTTAAACACTTGTGTGTGAACTTGCTGCAGGTCACACAGTTCTTACACTAGCATAACACACACACACACACACACCCTGTCAGAGCATAAACTCGCTCCTCTCTCAGATTGAAATCATGTGAATTCAGATGAATCTCTCTCACCTCGTTTCATCATGAAGGTGAAAAGGTCGTCCAGAAACTCCTTCCTGTGCGGGTCACTGTCCAGCTCATATAACTATCAGACACACACACACATCAACATTTTACACAAAATCAACATCTTCATACTCAATCATGTCGGAATCAATTCAGTTAACAAATTAAATAGATCAATTAAAACCCATGTTACTATTTCACTCGTAAATTGCTAGAACATTTCACAAATAATTACAGTTGATATGACATTTGAGCAGAAAGACTGAAATGGTAGTTTCTTACCAAACACACTCAAATAATCTGTTCTATTTACAACTGAAAAATATATTTTTACAGAGTTGACATACAGAATTTAGTAAATTATTCATTAATAAAATTCATCTAAATTGCACCGTTAAATAAATTAATTCAATTAGTCCATTAGTCCCCAATAAAACAAATGTCTGGATTCACTTTGAGAAAACTTTTATGCAAAAAAAAAAAGAAAAAAGCAAGCGATTTTTTTAAAGCAGAAAAACCAAAATAATATTTTTGTGTGTGTGAAACGTACAATAACCTTTGGATTATTTACAACCTCAAAACAGTGTTTTTTAGTTTGTTGTTAGTGCACACACACTGATTCCAGTAAATGATATAATGATTTTTATAAAACTGCACCTTTAAATTAAACGAATGAATTAAGTAACACAATTAATAATCAAATTGTGAAGTAGAAAAATAGCTTTAAAATAATGTTGTTATATTTACAACTTTTTACAGTGCACACAAACATCTATACAGATCATGTTAAATGTGGATAAACTCACCTTGGCGAAATCTCTGGACACTTCCCCTCTTCCACGAGCAACATCCCCATCATCTGACCAAGATACACCTCTATTCTGCACACACACACACACACACACACACACACACTCTTAGTATGTGAATGCAAACACAGTTCATCTGAAGCGACTAACGGTCTGAAGGTCATCGACTCCTGAGTAAGTTCAGTCCATGCGGCTCCATTTACAACACACAGGGGTCAAGGAGGACATTGCTACAGAGAGCAAAGGATCATGGGAGAATGGGTTGTCTGTCTGATAAAAGCAGTTCAAGCAGCACTCAATGAAACTGCTTAAATAATGCCTGTTTCCAGACAGGTTTCCAAACACTGCAGGACTATAATCACAGTAAAACTAGACTTACTGTCAGCTTTAATGACCTTTTCAAGGCTTCAATATTAAACAAAAAATATATGCAATAAATAAAAACATTTTCTGAAATGAAATTTAGAATAATAATATATTCATAAAAATTCAGATTTTACCCTGTTACTGGATGCTTTGAGCTCTGCGTCCCTATAATATAAAATCATCAAGCATTAAACTACTGTAAAAACCATTAAGTGTCAGAGTTTGATGATTCAAGCAAAGCAAAGCAATAAATGCTCTGAATCATAAATGCGTTCTTTCATACTGCTTTTATTTGATCCTAAAATGCAAGCTGATCCTGGTGGTCTCCTGACGGCTGGATCGAAATCCGTTATCAGGTTTACAGTAAGCAGCGGGTTAATCACGTTACCGCTGACGGCTAGATAAGAGTCAGAAATAACTCTGATCTCTGAAGCTCGGACACGTTTCACTGGGTCTCCTCTCGCTTGCGTTCCACGTCTCTCTAAACGTCCCTTCGGGGGGAAACACACGCTCGTCTGTGTTCACTGAGTTTGCATCGACACATCCGTGAATCTCTAAATCTCTTGTGGAACACATCATGTGAATAATGCCTGACTCGATGCAACCAGCACTTCCAAAAAAGCCTGATCTGATGATGGAATGCATAAAAATAATACTAAAGTTGACTTTGAGCAAATAAAGCATTGATTTCAAACGGGAGTATTCTGTGCATCATCGAATTGATTTGATACGGACTAATGTTTAGGGTTTATGTAATGCTTTCTGCAGGCTTGATGAGGGATGAGGCTTTTAAAAGAGCTTTTAAAGACCAGGTAGAGAACATTTAAGTATATTAAGGCATTCTCAAATACTACTGTTTGTCAAGGTTTATATATATATATATTTTTATGTTGATTTGAAGCGTCAGTTTTTCAATTATTATTGACTACAGTCAAACCTGAATACAGAAAGCATTTTTTAAATAAAAAACATTAAAATTCTATATATATTAAACAAAAATAAACAGGAATGCTTTATCAGATTTGAATCCTTCTTGGTCTGATCGGATTTTAACTTCTTATTTCAGTTTTCTGGCTCATTTTGGCTACATGGTTACAGTCATACCAATTTATTTGAGTGTGTAGAATTGTGTGTGTGTGTGTGTGTGTGTGTCTGTTTTGCACTCCTGATGTTTTAGAGTTTATTAACCCCTTCCTCACTGTCCACCTTTTCACTAAATTGTAGCTGAATTATTGATTTTATTTAACATAGTTGCTGTGTTACAGTGAAGCTTTATTTTTAAATATTCAAAAAGTAAACTTCTTCTGTCCGAAGTGATATATCTGCACTCTGAGCGAAGGAGAACCAGCCAGGCAGATCAGATTTTCTACATGAATCTAAGAGATTACATTACCAACCCTGAAATCAAATAAGCTGAACACAATTGGTAAAGCAAATGAGTTTGTTCTCATTTCCATTCGGTAAAACAGGATGAGACCTGAATTTGCATAACTAGTATTGAAACGTGATCTATTTGTGGCCAGCTGTCTGCGGCTGTCAGCGAGCCTTCGGTTATTTCTGGTGAGGAGAAACACATTCAGAAGTGTTTCTGGTGATTCAACATAAGACCGACGGCACGAGAACAGCTTTGTCCTGACTGTGTCTGAAACACAACCCACAAACTATCACTATTAAAGACGGGAGCCAAGCAGGTCTCGACCAATCACCTTCCATTCGTTTTCAATTGTAGGAAAACTTCTATTCAATAAAATGACTAAATAAAAAGACTCATAATACAGAGGTTGCTATGATGATAAATTTACATGCCCATTCTGGTAATCAACATCCAATAAATACAGTAAAAAAAAAAAAAAAAAAAAAAAATTAAATGAATAAATAAAAATGCATATTTATTTTATTGTTTAATATTACTTAAAATAATTAAATATATATATATATATATATATATATATATATATATATATATATATATTTAATGTGTGTTTAAAAAATATGTAATATAAATTGTAATATATATATATATATATATATATATATATATATATATATATATATATATATATATACTGACAATGGCAAGGTCACAAAAAAAGAGAATTATAAGAGAAGTTGCAATTAACTTTTTTATATATATGTATTTATTCTGTAGAGGAAACAAGCTTTCACAGGAACTAAATGTTTCTGTAGATTCAGACTTCAATAATTGCATTGAACAACTCACTGTATACTTCAACAAGAAACAGAAGACAAAACTCACTCTATCACGAGCATAAAGTAATGAAATAATGAGAAAATCAGTCAAATAAATCACTAAATGAGACATCTCAGGTTCACTGAGAAAATCTCCTGCTGTCTTCAAGCTCTGCTAACATCTACTATGAGTTTATGAGCCATAATCAAATGCATCTTAAACCTCAGTGACAAAACACACGTGAAGTTTTTTTTAGCACTGGTACATCCAAATGAAGAGCACATGATGCACATTAGAAATGCACCAGAAGCTGTGTGTGTTTTATCATTGTCACGCTGCCTTCAGAGTTATGAAGTGAAGCATTTAATGGAAATCTCAGCTGTTATGCATCATGCACAATAGTAGATAATAGCAGAAAAAACTGTAATCATTCATGCAAACCACATTTTTCTTCAGAAAATAGTTTTCAGTTCCTGCACTCTAAAGGTTTTCTGTCACTCGTTGGATCACGTCGGCACAAAGCCAGACCTGCCGTCTCTGCATTATCTTCCAGGAAAGAGAGTGTGTTCGAGGTCAAGCCGAGGTCACAGACAGGTTTCTGCACATCACATCTCCTCACGCTTCGACAGAAACACTCAATCACATCAACATACGGACGGAGAGTTAGATTACATCAGTCTGGTGCTAGCTCCTTCTGAGCAGCAAACTACAGCTGTACATGTTTGGCATGAGAAAATACATGCTCCTCTGTTTCTATATGGTCTATTGGTTTAATAGAGATTCATTGGAAATTAATGGGGTTTTGGGACAAAAATGTGCAAAAAAAAAAAAAAAAAAAAATTCAAGAAAGATAAAAATGCTGCTGCACAATTAAACTGTATCTATTACGTTTGATGCAATTAAAGTGAAATATGACCTTTACATTTATTACATTTAGGTTTATTTTTACCCATTTTAACCGATCACAAATGCTTCAAGCTTATGAATGCAATTCAGTTTAGAGGCGTTTCGATTAGTCAACGGTGAAATTTAACTTTTTTAGCTATTTATGTGTAGCTAGAATGTTTTCCAAACACAATTTTTTTAATTCTATTAAAACGTATATATATATATATATATATATATATATATATATATATATATATATATATATATATATATATATATATATATATATATATAATTATGAATTAACATTATTGCATTTAATGGAATATCATAGGCAATAATCAACAACGTTTTTTTTTTGTAATAATGAGTTCCTTTATTTATAATGTACTTTTAATAATAGATTTTATGTAGGCATTATTTGCATGATGCATTTGTTATGCAAATACATGAACATCACCTTCATCATCAGACGTGTATTTGTAGAAATATACAACAATACATTGTATGAGTCACAATTATACATTTCTCTTTTATGACAAAAATCATTAGGATATTAAGTAAAGATCATGTTCATGAAGATATTTAGTAAGTTTCCTACTGTAAATATCAAAACTTAATTTTTGATTATTAATATGCATTGCTAAGAACTTCATCTGAACAACTTTAAAGATGTTAGGGTTAGGAAAACGTGTTTTTTCTCCTGTTTTATTGTTAATGTTTTAGAACAGTGTCTTAAGTCTCTTTAGCTCGAGAGAGAACAGAAGAAGCGACGATCCTCCGATGGGAATCTGTCACGTCTGAGGACTTCACTGTGTAATTCCGATGGGAATGTTTGGTCTGGGTGGAGCCGAGCTTCCAGACCCCTCCCCCAGGTTCAGGAACACTATTCCTGGATCTGAGGAATCTTCAACACGAGTCCACAAACACAACAGTTTGTGCTCAGTTCCGCTGCTTCTGCAGTATTTAGCATACTGTGCTTATGTCTTGTGGAAGATTCATGGAATGATGCACTATATTCACAGAAATATGATGAAAACTGCTCTGGAAACACACAACACTCTTATCGCTGAATGAACGGAAGCAACATAATCTATAATATGCATGTTATTTGTTTTCTTTTCTTAACTCATTACTTGATTAGACATAAAATAAATATTTGTAAGCTACTCACAACACACTATATTTATTAATATTATTTTCTTGACTGTTTCATACAAAACTGAATTAAAATTAGCCACCTGTATGATTTTGTTTTACTCACAAACCACAATATTTATTATTGTTTATTAAATATTATTTTTTCTTGGCTTATTTATTATTATTATTATTTTAATATGCATGTAAAAAGATTACAGGCCTCTTCCCACAATACTGTTATTAAAAACTTTACGCTCAAACTACAATATTCAATAATCATTTTTTATTTGTCTTTCCTAGACATATTATTTTACACGACTGACAAAAGGGTACAGTTGTTTTAAAATACAAAAATACTATTATTATTTTTTAACCTTTATCTGAATATGGCAACATAATATCGCACTCTACAATATTTCTATGAATAAATCTCTGACGGACACTATCAGCCAATCACTGTGTGCATAGTTAATGAGCATGCTGACATCATCCATAGCACTGAGATAAACCCCGCCCCTTCCTCTGAGCTTAAGTCTTCAGTACAGGTTTGTCTCCACAGCTTTGTGTGAACAGGTTTAAGAGAAAACTCTTCCTGCTGTTTAGAAGAACTCAGCGGGGAGATCAAATGTTTTGTGAATACAGCTCCAAACGTGCTTAAACATTAGCCACATTCAAAATGTGAAAACCATGCACCAGCAAATGTAACGATCCAAAAACATGCTTTGAGATTCTGTCTTTAGTTCCTCGCCTTCAGTTCATTTCATTCGTGGAGCATGAAGAATGAATGTTGGGACTCAAACATGTTGACCGTCAGTGTTTGGACCAAAAACAGAGACGTTTCTCAGAATATGTTCTTTGTATCTGCTTCATGCAGGTTTCAAGAGAACACAACGTCTTCTTGTAACTTGCTACAGTCTAGAGTAGGGATGCACGATAATATCGGCACAATATCGGTATCGGCCGATAAAAGCTTAAAATGACCATTATCGGTATCGGCCGATATGAATATTTCTGCCGATGAGCCAAACCGATATTGTCCAAGTGAAATAATTGACCTGTTTTTCAGATGTGAATGTCTGTCTACATTTGTAAAATAATAAATTTATGGTAGAATCAGTACAGAAGAGATACATGGATTTCTCTTCAGTAAAATTAAAGTTTAAATATATCAGTATATATTTGTATATATATCGATATCGGTATCGGCATCGGACAAAATTATTTTGAAAATATCGGCATATCGAATATCGGCCAAAATCCAATATCGTGCATCCCTAGTCTAGAGCTGTAGTCAAGTCTGGCTTTGTCGAGTCCAAGTCAAGTCCAAGTCCAAAAGTTTCGAGTCCAAGTCCAAGACCGAGTCCAAATGAAAGAAAAAAGGGTCCTCTTCAAGACCACATACTTAACTACTGATAATGTTTGTGATGCGAGAGAAAGCATATCTCCTATTCTAAGAAAATCATTTTACATTATTATTTGTAATGATCAAAAAGCATGTGCAAAGTAACAACTCTGTAGGACAGGGGTCTCCAAACTACATCCTGGATGGCCAATGTCCTGAAAAGTTTAGCTCCAACTGGCCTTAAAACACCTGGAAGATTAGTGTGTCTAGTAAGAGCTTGATTAGGTTCAAGTGTGTATAATTAGGGTTAAAGCTAACAGGGGCGTTAAACAAGATCCTGGGCCCTATGCATAGGCAGTCCTGATGGGCCCCCATGCCCCCCACCAATGAAAATATCCAGGTAAAAATATATATTTCAGATTCATACTTTTCAAGGGCCCTCTCTTCCTTTGGGGCCTTGCTAATGAGTACTGGTTTTACCCCCAGTCCGACCCTGGGAGCTAAACTTGGATAAACAAACAAAGTTTATGTACTTTATTTTTTGTTGACATTATATCTGTGGTCAAAAATGTATATGACTATGCCTAATTGGCACAGTGCACAGACACACGCAAAGCTCGGGATATGACAAATGCACGCAGCAAGGCTAGAATGGATACGTTTGGCTCTACTGGACATGCGCACATAAATACAACGAAATTTTTGTCATACTGTACTAGGGCTTGCATAGACTAGTCGAGCTCTGTCGGAAACAATCGACTACTCCAGCATGCATTAACCATAATGCATACAAAGTGTTTGCAAGAACGACGTGAATTTTAGAATTACAATATTGCGTGGAGCTGTTACTATATGACCTTATCTATGTTGCATGTAAAAATAAAATATGTAATGTAATAATTAGGGTTGTGCGTGAAGCCGAATACCTCGGAATGGCACGGAATGGATAATGGCTTAAAAAACGAATAACGCTCAAGGAATAATTCTTCCTGAATACTCGGCTAAAGCTGACAGAGTCTGGTGTTTGCTAGATAACAGGTGAGCCAGGGCATCAGCGCCAGAAGTGAATGAATGTAAACTTTATGAGTGAAAAGAGAGCAAATCAAACACCGCATTGTTGTTGCCTCTCTGTGCATCTCTCAGAAATCAGTACAAGAGTAATTTTACCTATAATAATACATCATAGCTACACGTTATATTATTTGTATATATTTAAAAGGCAAATATTGAAAGCTTAGGCTACCATGATACGAATGAATGGAATAAGCACAGCGCGCTCACCAATCAAACAGCCGCGCTGCGCGTCTCAGTCTCTCAAAAACCAAACCAGTTCTCTCTCAAGAGTAGGCTAATAATCAGCTTCGATACGGATACATTGTCTACTTGTCCTACATGTTTGCATATTTACCTTTTGCTGGTTTGCGCGGAACACACACATCTGTTTAGTGAAGTTCATTAACATTAAGACTCGCTCAAAGTGTTCTGCGTAATGAGAATGTGTGCATTGAATGGATTCAGTCGTGTTCACTAAACGTTTGTCATGACATCTCTCTGCTTGCATGATAAATATTATTTTAGAAATTAATAATTATTTCAGTTTAACACGACATACTTGTTCAGTGATAACTACGAAAAAATATATAAAAAGTCATAACAGTTTTATCAAGTAACTGTACGATGTTGTATCCGAATGCAGATAGGAAAAATTTTGTGATTGTTACAGATACAAATACTGGCTGTTACATGAAAATGTTAATATGTAATGTCATATATAAAATTTACATATGTAATTGTTGCATAAGGCTATACATTAATACGCGTTTATTGATTAAAAAAAGGCTATCTAGGTGTAGACGTAAATAAAACACAATCTAACAAGTAGAAAATTAAATTAGAAACATCTAAACTTTTCAGGTCGCAGTAAGTGCACCGCTGGTCATGCACATCCTTTCCCGGAACAATACTGAAAGCTAAGATGGAGAAACAGATGATCATAGTTGTACAAGGATAGCCATTTTGTAAATGAATCTATTAGCAGAGCTACTGAAAGGGATGTTTAGTGCTGGAATTCCATTTATTCTTTGCTGAAACTTCTGCGTCATCATGGACATCATGCAAATGTGGTTTTGGTTTGAAGGAGAAATGTTTTATTTAATTTTTTTGCTGGACTCGGTCGAGACCAACTAGAAGACTTGGCGAGTCCAATGGCCAAGTCCGAGTGCAAATTCAACGAGTCCGAGACAAGTCCGAGACGACAGAAAAATGTCTCGAGTCCGGACTCGAGTCCAAGACCGGACTCGAGTACTAGCCTACAGCCCTACTACAGTCTATTAAAAAGAGGTGCTTTCTGATGAATCCCTTCACTTTTGGATAAAAAATCTGAGCATTGTTCATCATCTCGGATGATATTTCACTGAAACAATGAAAAAATAACTGCATTTGACATAAAAATATACTAGAGTACATTTTCTATTCAAGTATGCAAACTCTTCAAAATAAAAATCTATAAGCCTAATTTAAAAAAAATTTATAAAATACTAATTTCATTTATAAAATAAAACATGCATTTTCTTTATAATATTATATAAGAATATATATATATATATATATATGTGTGTGTGTGTGTGTGTGTGTGTGTGCTTCTCATAAACAATTAGTGGATATGGATATATATATATCCTGAAAATTAAATGCATCAGTTTCCACAAAAATATTGAGCAGCACAACTGTGTTCAACACTGATAATAATCAGAAATGTTTCTTGAGCAATAAATCATCATATTTTCATGATTTCTGAAGATCATGTGACACTGAAGACTGGAGGAATGATGCTGAAAATACAGCGGAGCATCACAGAAATAAATTACACTTTAACACAGATTCACACAGAAAACAGCTGATTTAAATTGCAATAATATTTCACAATTTTCCTGTATTTTTAATAATAATAAAAAAGTCTCCCGGTCAATCAGTCAAGCATCTGAACCTCTGAATGAGACACATGATCTCGTCTGATGGCTTCAGGAAGGACTTTACAGCAGCACTGTCATTAAAACTCACAGAGAGATGGCATTAAAACGTCTCTCAACCTTCTTCCTCCAAACACACGACCTGAGAGATCTGTGATGAGGAGTCATTATATCCTGCAGGACGACAGAAGACAGAAGGACTTCACTCACAGGGTTCAGGAATTATCCAAAACACACTTCCTCCTTCAGATCACAATCTCTCTGTTGTCTTTGAGTTAGACTCAGTGTGTCTGCTTTTAGTTAAAGGAGGATTTTAAGAGTTACTGTACAATTCATCTTCCATGCATTTTGTAAATTGTTAAGCACATATGAATTCAGCCAGGAAATATTACTCATTTAGTTGGTTCATTTCCACGACAGATTATAAAGTCTAGAAAAACCAACTCAAAATTGCAAGAAAAAAGGAATTGTGAGATATAAACTTAAAATGTGCAAATGATCAGTTAGACTCCTAATGAGCATCATTTGCTCTTCACTTCATGCAATCGTTCTGAAAAGCTCCTCATATTTCTCAAGACATGACAAAGCAAGAAATATTCAATCGTTCAATGCATCTAATTAAACTGAAGCACACTGCATCATAACTCTGAGGACGCATGAGTCTGTCTGCGCTCAGGATGATCTGTTTCCACACGGCTGCTCTATATCGGGACGGTGTCTCTATAAATAAGAAGCTCCAGGCCTTTAATCACATCAGCGGCTCTTGATGAGGAGCTCCTGAAACACAGACTCACTGCAGTCACTGGCCTTTCATTCATGACCCTCCTCTGATTTTTGCCATTAATTCTGATTAACTGCTTTTCTTCATGTCACTTGCAGTGTAAGCATCACACATTATTTTTTTTCTTTTTCTTTTTACAATATTATTATTACAATAATTTATATATATATATATATATATATATATATATATATATATATATATATATATATATATATATATATATATATATATAACACAATATTTTTATATGATAAATAAGTCCATATTATTTACTTTAATGCTGTGAAAATAATATAATAATATAATAATATAATATAATATAATAGATTTTTGGCATTAAGGCTTTTAATTTTCCCTGATTTGGGTGGCAAAATGTGATTAAAATTAAGTGTTTTAATATTTTATATACTATTACAGATTTGTTCATGCTTTGATTTAACTTTAATATTTTTATTTTCTATTTTCCTGTTAATTTTACTTTAGGTTTTAGCAGTTTTGCTGACTTAATTTTTTTGTTGTTTTCTTCATATTTTTCTATTCTTTTTTATTTAGTTATTTCAGTACATCAAATTTTCAACATTTTATTTCAGTAAACGTTTTATTTTATTTGAAGTAAGATTATTATTTTTTTGGTTAACTACACTCCACAATTATTGCATTTTCCCAAGTAATTGTGATTATATCAAATAAGCACAACCAGACAGAATTGCACCAGGCCTAGTCTTATTGCATTCGATTCATTAGTGCATGTTATTCAGAAAAAGATGAAATGTGACATTATGAAAGTAAAATGGGTTCAAACAGCATTGCATGATGATGTTAATGGTGTTTTCACATTATAATACGCCTCTAGAAGCATCTGATGTACAGGAATGCATTGCAATAGAAGTTCAGGTTTCAGATTCAGCTGCGTGTGAGATGATGATGTTCATAACGCAGCATTCCTTCAGAATCAATAAACTTCCACCATGCAGCTACTGTACACACACATGCACAAACACTCCCACGCGCTCGCTGACATATTTGGGCCAAATGTCTGTATGCACGGCCTGGACGCTCGCCAAAGTCGACTCAGTGTTTGGCAGGAGCACAAGAGAGCGAACAAGAGTCCGGCTCTGAGCCAGAATTCACTCGGAGAGCAGAACGGAGCTCAAACACACACAGATCGACTGACCTGAAGATGACCGACTGAGCCATCAAAACATGCTGAGCTTCCTAAACATGATCAAACAAATATATCAACAAGCCCCTGCTTCTGAATGAGATGATGGATTCACACTGAGTTTCAGACCTCTCAAAGCATCCCTGGCATGTTACAAAACCTTCCACTTCTCTCACTTGACCATTTTTACTGCATGGACAATTAAGCGGCAGAATGTTTCTGTTTCTATTGATAATAGATCATATTTAATTTATACAATAGTGCATTTAACAAACATGCATGTGCTTCGGAGTGTCTTGCAAAAGTCATGTTTGTCTTGTTTTCTGGTTCAAGTATCTATAAATATTTTACAGATGCACATACTTTTACTCTAGGTATAGATTTGGAGCAAAATGACTTAAAAATGGTTTTAAAAAAGAAAATATAAAAATATAGAAATAAAGTGAGTTCATGCTTGGAACTAGCAAAATATCTGCAAATGGAGACACAAAATAAACCTTTTCCCCTTTTAGTTAAGTAGTTTTTCTTCTGACCTTATTGACAGATATTTTCTTGTTTTAAACATTTATTTCAATATTTTTTCTTTTTTCTTTTTTTAAATAAACTCACTTCAGTTTGATAGATTTCTTACTTGCAGAAAACAAGACTTGAGAAGCAAAATGATTTAATTACGTGAAAAATGAAGTAAGTTTTTGGTTAAAACAAGCAAAAATATCTATAAATGGGGTCAGAAATATAATCTTGTTTATCTTTTTGAATATTGTTTTATTTTTCTTGATTTAATTATAAACTCACTTCATTTTGATACACGTGTCAGTTAACAAGACTTCATCTCTTCTGTCATTCTGCTTCTGCAGTAAACGTGTCTTGATTTAAGAATGATTACAAATGTGACCCTGCACCACAAAAATAGGTCCATTTTTATAAATTGAGATTCATACATCATCTGAATCTGAATAAATCATCTCTCCATCGATGTGTGGTTTGTTAGGATCAGACGATATCTGTCTGAGATACAACTATGTGTAAATCTGGAATCTGAGAGAGCCAAAAAAATCTAAATATTGAGAAAATCATCTTTAAAGTTGTTCAGATGAAGTTCTTAGCAATGTATATTACTAATCAAAAATTAAGTTTTGTTATATTTACGGTATGAAATTTACTAAATATCTTCATGGAACATGATCTTTACTTAATATCCTAATGATTTTGGCATAAAAGAGAAATGTATAATTGTTGTCTATTTCTACAAATACACGTCTGTGTCACTGATGACTGATTTTGTGCTGCAGGGTCACATGTCAGAAACACAGCTGTAAGGATGAAAGCAGAAGATAACTCAAGCTCTTACTGTTTTAAAGTGATCCTCGTAGCTCCAGTCCGCTTGGCCGTTAGGAGGAGACACAGACGGTCGCCCGACGGGTGAGAGATCGTCCTCGGGCTCCTGTTTGACCCTGACAGCAGGAGACGGCGCTCCATGGACATCTGCGGTGGCCCCGGGGCCCGAGAAGCTCCCGAAGGGCCGCTCATCTTCCTCACTACCTTCATCGCCCTCCATCGTCCCATCATCATCATCCGAGTCCCGGTCGCGTTCGGAGTCCAAACTGCTCTGATTAGAGACACGTGATGGATGACTGGGTCCCCTGCTCATGAAGCCGGCCCCTGAAGCCCGAGCGGCGAGCTGCTGCACGTACATGATGTGAGCTTCACGCAGCCGGATCTCCTTCTGCTCCGTCTCCATCATCTGCTCCAGCTTCAGTCCTGCAGAGCCGCTGTGGAGGAACCCTCCCGAACCAGCCTCCTGAGACACGGGACACACACATCCGTCAGCTTCACAGTCAACACTACACGTGCACAAGAAAACATATGGCACTTCCTCCAGTGAAAAAGTGCTTCATCTGCTGTTGTCTCTCACAGATTAGTTTAGATCTGTTTAAACGCTGCTTGATCTGTGCAGATTTCTCTCCTGATTCAGACCAGAACACTTTTTCACTGGAGGAAGTGTTATTCTGGATTATAGACTCTATGTGTTTGAGTTAAAATCATCTTAATGCTGGATGTGTTTCAGGTTTTGTCTTCTCCAGATGTTCACTGATGGACTGGAGTGCTGTGGATTATTGGGATGTTTTTATCAGACTCTCATTCTGACGGCACCCATTCACTGCAGAGACACTGATGCAATGCTACATTTTGAAGCATCACGTAGTCGACCAGTGTTTTATTTTCACTGCAAGTAACAAACTACAGTACTATAAAAGAGCAATTTAAAATCATTTTTCTTTTTGGTGCATTCAGGGTTGTCTCTATTAAACATTTCTCTGAAAGTGTCTTCTGAGTGATATAGCTAAACCCTACATGATCTCAGATGTTGTGGCAACATGATAAGGTGTTTGCAGAAGCGTCACATCCAGCATTCAGCGATCATGTGCATGCATCTTCGTTTAGCAAACATCAACATTCGGCTGTTGTTACAAATTCTGCTGATGTCACCATCTCAATGTTTACTGCAGGAAAGACTGATGCTTTTAGAAACAGTTAGAAGCAAATCATTCAATAAATATATTTTTCTTACACGTACAGATGCACTGCTAAAAATGCATATGCATGCCAATAAATTGTCCTGGTTGTTGCACACATTAATCGGCATGGTAATTAATACTTAAATAGGTTTTTAATGACTGAGAACAGGTGGATAACGGCTCATTTAGACACAGAGAATATAAAAAACAACCTGCACTTCAATCAGCCACATGTAGAAATGACCCTTCTCATCTCTCTCTATTTTTATGGAAAGATGCATATTAAACACCAGGACTGAAAACAAATCAAAAGTGTTTTGCAAAGCACAAAAAATGTGAAGCACATCCAACTAGAAACTGTTAAGACTGTAAACTCATTGTGTTTTTAAAGCCTCAGGTTTAACAGGACAGACGGGTTAAATAACCAGCGTTTATTCTATAAAATCCCTTTAAGACCACACACATAGTGGCCTTTCTGAACCAAAACAAGCTTGATTCAATCGCTCAGATGTACTGATCAGTTTGGTAACACTTTATTTTAAGGTGTCCTTGTTACATGTTGCATTTATTTACTATAATAATAATAATCAATTATGCACAATTGCATGCCAAAAAAAACAAAAAACTAAATCAAACCCTTACCATATGGTAAGTACATAATATTACTCAGTAGTTGAAGTTATAAGCAGACTGTGACAAGGACACCTTAAAATAAGTCAAACAGTCATGCATGAGAATCATGTGGTTTGAGGGAATAAAACTAAACACAGTTGAACGCTGGATCAAAGCTGAGGCTCCTAATGAAAGCAGTGTGTGTGTGTGTGTGTGTGTGTGTGTCAACATGATGATAGTAAAACTTGAAACCACCACCACTGTGGCTTCCCAAGATAAAAACATCTTCATAAAGGGACTAAAGAAGGAAACTCTTAACATGACAGAAGGTGTCTGTGGGTTTAAAGGATGGGAACACTCACTATAATGCGTATATTTGTCATTTTCCTCAGTGAAAACTATAGAAATATTCTTAAAGTACATGTATCTGATAAGCAGATACTGATGCATGTATCTGAAAACTTAAATATGCATTTACTGTTTGGTTTCCTAATAATTCACTTATATTTAGAAAACGGATCTTTCCTTTCACTTTATGACATTTATGTAATTAAATATGGGGATCTAAGAATGTTTATATATTCGATTTGCAAAATGAGACAAATAAGATTTTTTTAATACACTGTAAACATGATTTCTTGAAGTTGTACATAACATTAAGATCACCGGACAATGTTTTCACCAGAATATACAATTTCAGTCTTTCTATTCAAAATGTCATAATTCATTGTGTTACTTGTTTATTTGTAAATGTCTGTGTTTATGGAGCACAAAAAAGCAGTCATTGGAAGCACAGGGATAATAATAGACAATACATTTCTCTTTTAAGCCAAAAATCATTAGGATATTAAGTATTTCCTGCCGTACTTATATTAAAACCTTAATATTTTGATCAGAAATATGCATTGCTCAGAACTTCATCTGAACAACTTTAAAGATGATTTTCTCAATATTTAGATTTTTTTGCTCCCTCAGATTCCAGATTTTCTAATAGTTGTATCTCAGACAAATATTGTCCTCCGAACAAACCACACATCAGTGAAGAGATCATTTATTCTGATATCAGATGATGCATAATTCTCAATTTAAGAAAAAAATACAATTATGACTGGTTTAGTGGTTTATTGCTTGTAAAAGAAGCATAGAGCCAGAAAACACTCACACACACACACTCACACACACACACACACACACACACACACACACACACACACACACACAGCTGAGAGAGTGTGTCGCGCGGGGTTGGTTCTACAGAGGATGTTTACAGCTCAACACTGCAACATTATTAATGAGATTCTGAACATTTCCACTAAGTTACAGCGACTCACCGTCTGTGTTTTGCCGCTGCTCGTCTCTTTCTGCTCGGGAACTCTCGGTGAACCGGCGGCGCTCCCCGTTCTCTCCGGTGCGCTCCGATCCAGAACCGCGTCCACCGGCGTTCAGCGCGCGACCTCCAGCAGCTCCCTTCCGCTCCGCTCCGCCCGCGACGCGTCTCTGGCGTCTCCTCCCCGCGACGCGACGCGACGGAATGCGGTCACAGCGCGCGTGCCAATCAATCACACACTCTGATGCGCACGCGCGCGTCTGTGTTGTCAGAAAATTGCTTTAAATTACTACAATAAAATAAATATTCTAATGAAGACAACAATTATTTATTATAATAATAATGATCATGATGATAAAAATAATTAGAAAATAAATATTTAGAAAATGACCAGTTTTACTTGTCATGTCAGTGCGTTTGGTATCAATATATAAATAAATAAATATTCTAATGAAGACAAAAATAATTTAAAGAAATATTTAGAAATGGCCTAATGTCAAAGTAATTCTGTCAATGTGTTTTTTTTTTCTAGAGAAAATTACAATAAAACGGATATTCTAATGATGACAATCATTTAAAATAATAATAATAATCACAAAAATAATTAAAAGAAATAGTTAGAAAAGATCAGATTTAATGTCAGTCTAATTCTGTCTGTTCGTTTGGTATTCAGAAAATTTCATTAAATTACTAAAACAAAATAGAAATAAAGAATTTAATTAATTAATTAAACAGTAATTTAAAGAAATGTTTAGAAAATGACCTAATGTCAAAATAATTCTGTCAGTACGATTGGTATTCACAAAATTACTTTAAATGATTAAAATGTAATAAAATAAACATGGAAACAAATGTTTAATAGTAAAATAATAATAGTGTAATAGTAAAATACAGTAATATTCAAATAAAATGATTGGATCAATTCTTGTGTCATGAAGCAGTCCAATGAAATGTTCCTATTATATGTTTGATATTCATAAGATATACATAAATTAAATTAAAATAAAATCAATATTCTGATGATGACAAATATATTTTTATTATTATTTAGAAAATTAA
>NC_039260.1:5000-40000 GCF_003368295.1 Carassius auratus | reverse complement strand
CGCAGTTTAATCAATGCATCTGTAATTTACATCCACATCAGTTGCACTGATTTAAAAAAAGAATGCATCTACAGAATGAAATGCAAGTCGCTTTAAATAAAAGCATCTGCCAAATGCATACATGTAAAGATGTGAGTATTAGTGCAAGCGTGCTGTCAGACTCACGTCTTTGGTTTGTGTCTTGTCTGATGAAGCAGTCCTCTCTTCTGAAGAGCTCTTCTGGCTGTGTCTCTGTGCTTCTCTGCAAACACACTTTCTATTTCAACACAAGCAGCTGAAGACATGATTTAGATTGATCCGAGCTCTCAGACTTACGGAAAGCAGGAGCTTTGGACATGATATACGGCCCTCTCTTCTCCACCGCTGGTGTTTGCTCACTGTTTTCAGCTCTCTAATGATTAAACAAGTCACTTCAACTGATTTCATTCATCAACATCGAGAGACGAGCAACAAATAAAGGCCGATTTCATATTGGTAGCATATTTTTCTTATAACAATTGCATCCTTAACATGGTATACCGTCACACACAGCATGTATTAGTATTGTATTTTATATTCTGCGCATAAACAAAATATAAAATCTCTTTATTAGCCTAATTAGCATGCATACTTGTTGGTGCATATTAGAAAGCCAACAGTGGTTTAGGAACACAACAGACGATCAGACGGAGATAAAACCACCTCCATCGCCGCCGAAGACTCTCGGCTCTCCGTCGTGTCGCTCATGTTGGTGTTTCAGAGTTTAAATGAGAAATCATGTCTTAAATTAAACTTTCGATGCTCATGCTAATGGTTTTAAAACACTGATGTAAACAGAGGTTCTTCTTCGCCTGACGTCACTCGCGGCGCGCTCTGCGCTCTACTGCCGCTCACAGGCGCTTCGGCGCCACTGCAGCCTTAAATACACCACTGACTGTGTGAAGAACCAGTGTGAGAAACTAGATATGTATACATTATATATATAGAATCATTTTCTTTCGGTTTAACTCGATGTTGAGTCGATGAGGCATCAGACTCAGACTTCACTTAATAATCAGTAAGATATTCAATATACTGACATTGTCACTTGCACACATCACTTTCTTTCTCTCTCGGTTTTTCTCTACTTTGTACAAACTGTTTGCACATTCGTCTCTTGTACATTCCTGCTCACTAAATCTACAGTATACTGTCCTGCATTTATTTTATTCTTTATTTTTTCCATACCTGTATTTGTATATCATTTTCTTTTGTATTTGTATTTTTTTTTTTTTTTTTTTTTAGTCAATGTCAATTTTAATAATTGTATTCTTTTTGGAATTTTTATCCATTGTTTTTAACGTCTATATTATTTTTATTCATTTTAATTTCAGTTTTTGTTAATTACATCAAATTTATTAAATCTGGTTTCAAAAAAATCATGGGAAACTGATTTAAACAAAATTTAGGAAGATCTAAACAAGGACAAATATCTGACAGGTGGTTTACAAAAATCAACTTAATAAAATAAAAAAAAGCTTGATTTTTATATTTATATACACATACATTTATTTATTTATTATTTTTTTTCAGTGCAGGTAACATTTAATACCATGACTTTATAAATGTAAGACTTTTGCTCTGGTTTTAGTCATTTTTAGGCCTATATATGTGGAAGGGTAAATGAATACTTTTTAAACCCCGCAGAATCCCTGCAAAACGAATATTTCTAATAATGATGGGGCTCTGTTTAGACTTTATTATTTCTTTCCTGCGCATTTTAATGTGTCAAAAAATTGTATTTCAGCTCATGGTTGGAATCATCACAAATGCAGTGATCTGTTATAATGTCTGTGTTATAATGTCGAAGCAGATCTCATCATCCAAACACAAGTGAAAACACTCAAACTCGTTCAGTATTGCTTCGTTTATTAGGCCCTTCATTGTTTTATACAGGACGGGGTGAGTTTGACTTCCAGAATATCGTACTGTGAGAAGAGAGGTAGAAACCCGGTGGAGTTCCCAAAATCCCTGAAACACAAGCAGAGAGACGGATCATTACATGGGCAAAAATCAATGCATTTAAAATTAAGTATTAAAGTGAGCGATGCTTAATAAACCCTTCCTACTATAAATGCATTTTTACATTTAAAAGCATCTTTAAATGATATCAGATGAAAAATTCCACTTTCGTGGACTCTGACGAGAAACCAACTTGTTTTGTCAGCTGTGTGGAGGAATCCCAGCAGACTCAGACTTTATGGATGCCCAGCTCTTCTGGAGTGGAGATGCCCAGCTCCTGCAGCGTGGGTCTGAGCTCCTGGATCACGTACGGATAGATCTCCTTATGAGGACCAGACTTATCCTGAGAAACATCAGAGCGTGTGTGGCATGTTAATGAAGAAACCCACGAATAATTACCATCCTGCCCAGTGGATTAGACCGGGCTGTAATTAAGCATGCACGACCTCTTCAGTGTGAACGAAGATTAGACTTCAGTAATAATACAGCAGAAACATCTCCATGCCTCTGTGATTTCACTTATAATTACCTTTTTAATTAAAGTGCCCCTATTATGGATTTTTGGAAATGACCTTTAATGCAGAGTGTAACACAGCTCTAACATCCTGCGAAGTTTTAACCGACTAAAATCTCCACATTTAATTTTTGGATGAACTACTCATTTAACACGAAAGCATACGCTCTCTTCTAGCTGAGTGTTTGTTCCTCTCACTTTGACGGCTTCTAGGATGCGGATGGCACTGGCCAGATCATTCAGTCTCCTGCAGGCGCGCAGAGCAGAGTCCAGGATCTTCGGTTCAGGAACGAGGTCGTATCCAATCAGAGTGTTCATACCTGGAGAGAAATCACAAACATATTCACAAACACTTCTGTTTTCAGCATTGATGAATGATAATCGGAAATGTTTCTTGAGCAGTAAATCATCATATTAGAATGATTTCTGAAGATCATGTGACACTGAAGACTGGAGGAATGAACACAGAAATAAATGACAGTCCAACCAAAAATTAATCAGATACCAGATATAATTATTCTTTTTTTACTATGACACTATAGCTCATTTACACGACGGCGTTTTAGTGGCACTTAAAAAAAAAAAAATATAATTCTAAAATTACGAGATTAAAATCGTAGTATTTCGACTTTATTCTCAATCTTAGTTTTTTTTTTTTTTTTTCAACGTGGCACTAAAACACCATCGTACATTTATGTAAGTGAGGATAGCAAAAAAAAAAAAAAGGTTAAGTGTGGCATAGAACAATCAAAATTCTTCATACACTGGACTGCCAGTAAAATTGATTTAAAAAAATATATATCACATTTGTAATCATGGTAATTGATTTTTAATCAATCACTGTTTACATTGAAGTTACAATCTGACATTATCAGGACTAGTTTGTTTCGAGTTCATGTAATTTTATTACCATTTTCTAAACTACAGCAAACAAACAGTGATAATGTGAGAAATGTTGAAGTTGTCTGAATACACAATTTTTGGTTTGACTGTACATTTTAACAGATATTGACATAGAAAACATTGAAACTTCTATTAGTAAGTCCGTGTTTTTATTGTGGTGTCACCTTTGCGCAGCTCCCAGGTGTCCAGGTCAGGTTTGCTGAAGTATGTCACCCAACGGGAGTCAAACTCCTCATCTGTCTCCACTTTAGCATGAGAGTAACATCTGACCGCCAGAGGAGCTGCAGAACAAGAGGAAACACATTCTGACTTAACACCTACTGTAACAACTGTAGACCTATATATAATCAATCACACAACTGTAACGACTGTAGCCCTATATATAATCAATCACACCAACTGTAACGACTGTAGCCCTATATATAATCAATCACACCAACTGTAACGACTGCAGCCCTATATATAATCAATCACACAACTGTAACGACTGTAGCCCTATATATAATCAATCACACAACTGTAACGACTGTAACCCTATATATAATCAATCACACAACTGTAACGACTGTAGGCCTATATATAATCAAGCACACAACTGTAACGACTGTAGCCCTATATATAATCAATCACACAACTGTAACGACTGTAGCCCTATATATAATCAATCACACAACTGTAACGACTGTAGGCCTATATATAATCAAGCACACAACTGTAACGACTGTAGCCCTATATATAATCAATCACACAACTGTAACGACTGTAGCCCTATATATAATCAATCACACCAACTGTAACGACTGTAGCCCTATATATAATCAATCACACAACTGTAACGACTGTAGCCCTATATATAATCAATCACACAACTGTAACGACTGTAGCCCTATATATAATCAATCACACAACTGTAACGACTGTAGGCCTATATATAATCAATCACACAACTGTAACGACTGTAGCCCTATAAATAATCAATCACAAAACTGTAACGACTGTAGGCCTATATATAATCAATCACACAACTGTAACGACTGTAGGCCTATATATAATCAATCACACCAACTGTAACGACTGTAGCCCTATATATAATCAATCACACAACTGTAACGACTGTAGGCCTATATATAATCAATCACACCAACTGTAACGACTGTAGCCCTATATATAATCAATCACACAACTGTAACAACTGCAGCCCTATATATAATCAATCACACAACTGTAACGACTGTAGCCCTATAAATAATCAATCACAAAACTGTAACGACTGTAGGCCTATATATAATCAATCACACAACTGTAACGACTGTAGGCCTATATATAATCAATCACACCAACTGTAACGACTGTAGCCCTATATATAATCAATCACACAACTGTAACGACTGTAGGCCTATATATAATCAATCACACCAACTGTAACGACTGTAGCCCTATATATAATCAATCACACAACTGTAACGACTGTAGGCCTATATGTAAACGATAACAACTTTAAAGACTGTAGGCCTATATATAAACAATTACACAAAGGTAACGACTGTAGGCCTATATATAAACAATTACACAGCTGTAACGACTGTAGGCCTATATATAATCAATCACACAACTGTAACAACTGTAGGCCTATATATAAACAATGACACAACTGTAACAACTGTAGGCCAATATATAAACAATAACACAACTTTAACGACTGTAGACCTATATATAAACAATCACAGAACTGTAACGACTGTAGGCCTATATATAAATGATAACACATCTTCAAGGCACAGTCTGGCTTCCAATCAGCTACTACTAAAGTGCGCAACTGTGCTGCTATTTTCATTGACCTTGCAAAAGCTTTTGACTCTGTGGACCACAACACACTCATCCACAGACTCTGATCACTGTGTCACTCATCACTCACTGGTTTGGTTCTCAAATTATCTGTCTCACCGGGTTCAACGTATAAGATTTGAAAACAGTTTCTCCCATTCTCTCCCGGTCACCAGGGGTGTCCCCCAAGGCTCCATCCTTGGCCCTACACCTTTCTCAATTTATATTAATAGTATATCAAATGTGTATGTGATATACTAATAATCAAATTAGTATATCAAATGTGCTGTAAAATTCAATACAAAATATGTTACAAAAAAAAAAAAGATTTATTTTCACTTTTTTAACAGCAAATAGATTGATGACGATGTTTGAAATTGTATTTATGTAAATACTAACCTGTATGCATTTCTAATGTTCTGTATTTATTTTAGCCCTACTTCCCTTTCCCTAAGTGGTTATTCCACTTGTCAGGCCGCCATTGTAAATAAGAACATGTTCTTAGTGACTTGCCTGTAAAAATAAACGAATTACAAGGGCAAACACCTATACACACACAAACACACGCGCACAATAATCACACAAACCCATTTAAACAACTAGTGAGCTGTCAAAAACAGCCTTTACTCTGCGACGCGATCTCAGCTAATCAATGGAAGGTCATCGACATCCTCAGACTGTCACCGGTTTCTGTGATCAGATGAAGCTTCGTTGAGCTCGCTCGGTTTGGTGTGTGTTTCGGTACCTGTGAAGGCGGTTCGTGTTCGGGCCAGAGACCCGATACCGCGCAGAACCGCCGATGAAATCATACTGCTGCCGCCTTTTTCACCGATGAACCGATACTGAGCAACTGAGGTACAAACAGGACACGGCGCGCAATGATGACGCAAGACGCAAAGCGGCATGACGCTTGATGATGAACATACAAAATACCAAGCAAACAAAAGTAAGACAAATATTAATACAATTCAAGAAGTCCAAATAAAAAACATAATAAACAAAATAAACATAGTTTGCAACTTTATATATATATATACAAATATAAAATATACATTTTATATTTGTGTGTGTGTCTGTGTGTGTGTGAACGGAGGTCACACTGACTAAAATTCAAAAATAATAATAAACAAATAAATAATAACTAATCAGTAATACGGGATATTCTTGTAACTTTATATTGTTATTTTCTTATTCTGTTTTCTGAAGTGGACAGGACAAAACTGCAAATAATTTATTGCATCGGGGTTTGAATTTAAATTCCACCTTATGAGGGAAATATATTTCTTAAATAAAATGAGGCACAACTTTAGTCTCTCAAGCTCACAGCGTTGTAAAAATATTAATATTGACAGATATATATGAGAGAAATTATTTTTGAGAATAATTGAAATTTGATACCGCTTTCTTAAATCGGTATTTGAACATATATTTCCGCATTTTAGGATAAGAAACATTTATTTCCTCAATTAACTTTTACTTGAACAGACTTGTTCTTCCAGCACTAGATGGCAGCAGAAGCGCGCGGGGGCATCGGCGAGTGACGTCATCACGGCCCAAACCATAGTCTAGGGTCCAAACAAAATACAAAACAAAAACACACAACAAAAACCACCGGTTGCAGATCTGAGCAGCTCTTCTGTCAGCTACATTAGACTGCAATATATCACCAGTGGCTGAATAACACTCACTTTATTTCTATAATTCTCATGATAGCTTAATTAAACACTTTCAAATCATGAGTGAGTGATGAATATTAATAGGGTATATGAATAGATCGTGTTTACATTAAATAGAGTGCTTAATCTATAGTAAAATCCAGGACTACAGTCATATAAACCACCAAAACAATGAATGAATGAATGCTAAGGGTTATTATTTAACTAAAACTGAAATGCAAAGGAATAAAAACTGCATATTTACAAAAGATTACAAGAGCACACAACAAAATGACTATAACCTGTTACTATAATTTTATCAAATATAATAAGGTAAGATAAACAAAAACACTTTGTGCATATTAGTGTTAACTACAAATTAAACAAATGAAAGGTTTTATATACCCTAAGCAAAATGTCCTATTTTCGTTTAGTTTACTTGTAATATAATGTAAATAAATAAAAAACTAAATTAAAATAACAAATAATAAAATACATATATATAAAATATATATAGTTGTATTAAAAAAACAAACAAACAAAAAAAAAATTACTAAAACATCAACTAACATCAAAATACATCAATAAAAGCACTTTTACTTAAGAGTGTATCTCAGTGATATTAAAATAACGGCACATAATGAACTATTTTTGTCTTGTTCTGCTCCTGAATCTTCTTTCCTCTTTTGCTGACATCATCAATCCTCTCTTCATTCAGACACTCTTTCACAAGCCTGGGGCCATTATTGCACAAAGCTTTAAAACGTTCAGATCATTTTCTGTAGTGAAAACACACACACGGTCTACAACAGGTTTGTAAAGGTTCATCAAAGTATTTGAAGTTGTGTGAGAAAATAAGATTCCTCAAACGCATCTTTTTCATTGTGCAGAATGATTTCAGGTCATTAGCGCTTTCAAATATTCCTGCAATTATCTCTGATTTCCTCCTGTTTCCACTGTGTCCTGCCTCTCAGGCATTAATCAGAGCTTGTTTGATGTGTGTAATCCGCTAATATTGTTCAGTACGTAAACTCTGCCAGGCTTTTATTCAGCGGACATTATCGTGTCTCACAGCTTTGACTCCAGCACTGCAATTACACCCTCAACTGCTCCCATTAATTCAACATGCAGGAATCTCAGAGAGGAAAACGGCTCTCTGTGCATGAGCTGGCAGACCATCCTGATCCACGTCCAGCTAATGGTCTGGGAACAGCAAAGCAAGAAACTTATAACACAATACTCATGAAACGTTCTTTGCAAATAAAAAAAAAAAAAAAATTTAAATTGCAATTACAACATAGATATGTTTTCCAGCAAATGTAGGTGCAGCAGTAGGTGTAACGTTCCCATTGTGTTGGCGGGACTTCGTGGATCAATTGTAAGAGAAACCCACTGCATTCCTCATGTTTCATTTCTTTTGCACTTACTATTGTATAAAATTAAAGTGGTTTGCATAATTTCCAGACCATCCTCTTTTGTGGGCATTCACGGCTTTGCCATCCTTTCATTTCCTGTGAATGCACAATCAGTCTCTGTGTTATTTTCCGACAGATCCGGTGTGTGTAGGCTGAGGTCTGTCCGGCGCGGAGAGAACGGGGCCTGCGGCGCTCCGGCACAGACTGGGAACATCAGCCTAGTAAATATTCAATTTAAAGGATTCCCAGATAAGAGTGTCTGAAAAACGGAGGCAGCGGCCATTCTTCTAGATAAGAAAAGACGGCACCATCTGCAGGGAGAGAGATAGAGAACTCCTACAACAACACATAGTCCTCGACCACAGACGGAGAGAGAGAGAGAGAGAGAGAGAGAGAGAGAGAGAGAGAGAGAGAGAGAGAGAGAGAGAGACAGAGACAGAGACAGAGAGAGAGAGAGAGAGAAGCTGCTCACAGACAACAGTTCTTACAGGTTCTGGAAATTCAAAAAAGTACATTTATTTTCACCTGAGAAAGGCTGTAGACAGAATTACACTTGACAGGCCAGGTCACAAAAAATAAAATAAAAAAAAACACTAAAGGAAAATGATTGAGATTCTGTCATCATTAACTCACCTGCATGTTCAAAATAGAACATTTAATTCTCAATCAGTATTTTTGTCTTTTGTCATGTCTTTCTTTCCTGTAAAACATTCTTAAAATGTTACTCCTGTAAACTGTTACTGTTATTTTCTTTTACATCCTTAAGATGCTACTTCTGGAAACTGTGGCTTTTAAAATTGTTACACTGTGGAGATGTTTCTTCTCCAAACCATTACGTTTTTAAACAGTTGCAGTCTTGAAACCTTACTTTTGGAAATTGTTACATTTTAAAATGGTTAAATTCATAAAACACATTACTTCTGTAAACTGTTACTTTTAAAATGGTTACATTCTTAGGTATGCTAATCCTGGAAAAAACGCTACTTTTAAAATAGTAACATATTTAGGTATTATTTAAGGTGTCCTCGTTACATGTTACATGTAGTTAATATTATAATAACAATAAATTATGCATAATTACTTGCAAGTAACCTTAAGCCAAACCCTAATTCTAATTAATTAATTAATATTAATCTGTACTTAAAAGTGTAATTACACTGTAACAAGGACACCTTAAAATAAAGTGTAACACATATTTAAGACATTGCTTCTGCAAACATTCTTAACGTTACAAACGTTACATTCTTAAGACGTTTCTTCTGGAAACTGCTACATTTAAAATCATAACATTGTTAATATGTTATTTTTTTTTAAACTTACTTTTAACATTGTTACATTCCTAAGATGTTACTTCTGGAAACTGTTACTTTGATGAAAATGACAACATTACTAAGACATTACTTCTACAAAAATGCTACTTTTAAAATCATAAAATTCTTAGGACTTTAGTTCTGGAAATTGTTTTTTTTTTTATTTATCTTTTTACATTCTTAAGACGTTACTTTTAGAAACCATACTTTTAATATCATTCGATTCTTATTAAGTTACTTCAAGAAACTGCTACTTTTAGTATTGTTACATTCTTAGGATATTAGCACATTACTGTACTTCTGGAAATTACTTTTAAAATCATAACATTTTAAAAATTCATTTTTACAGATGCATGAACATTCTGCTAAATCTCTGTTTGTTCCACAAAATAACTCTTCTGTGTTTGGAACAACATTAATGACGATGACAAAGTTTTGAGCTGAATGCTTCCATTAATCTGTAAAAAAAGGTAACTGTTTTTTATATATATTATCGTGTTTTTATTGTTTTATTGTGTTAGTTAGCTGTATTTTTATTTATTTTTAATCTAATCGAAATAACTCAACTTTAACTGAGATAAACTGGCATGCACAATGACAAAACAGGATAAAAAATAAAAATAAAACAAAAACGGAATTATCTGTTTTTGAAAATGATCTCTCACTTAAAATCAAGTTCATTTGTATAGTCCTTTTCATATTCAATATAGTTTCAAAGCAGCTTTACAATTCTGTTATGCCCATACAGCAGATTTCTGTGTGAATCTAAGAAACACCAAAGTCATGGGTTGAGTTTGCAAGGAATGTAGTGTGTGTGTGTGTGTGTGTGTGTGTGTGTGCAGGTGAGCGATACTGACTGAGAGATAAGACGCTCTCTGATAACACACTCTGTCTGTGATTTTGTTGAATTTACATAGAGCTGGAATTTATTCAGCTGGAAAAAGCAGGATAATGATGTGCCACTCACTGATGGGAGGATTGGGGAAGACTGACACGCTAAAGGAATTTAAAAGCAACAGTTCATTCGAGAATAAACAATTCTGACATTTTCACTCACCATAACTGTTTTTTTCTTCTTTATACAGTTGCAACTGCAGTGAACAACAGTATTTGGCATCAAGTGATTGATGTGTGTTTCCAAAGACCAATTAAAAAATAATTACACTTGCATCTCGACTCCACATGTGATCATCTATATTACTGTATTTTAGGCCTTTTAATAATTTCTATGATTTTGTTCTATTGTGCAACATAGAAATTCCATCATAATGTGTAATTCTACATTAATTCAACATTAGTTTTTAATTATGAAATATGATGCATTTCTATATTGTTTAATTGGAATAAACCAGAATATTGAGAATTAATACGTAATGTGGCAAGAAAACTGACTCATGGCGTTGACTTTATTTAAATAAAAGATTTAAAACAAAGGAAGAGGATATAAATAATAACTAATAATAAAAATAACATTCTTAAAGAATTATATTTGGTCCCAATTCTAAATATATGTTAATAGTCAGGCTTTTGTGATACTTGAATGGTTTTTACTGCACAAAAATATTTTATTACTTAGAATTTTTGTCTTGTTTTCCAGAACAAATGTTTCTTATATTAAGCCTCGTTAAGGGAAAAATGCGTTAAAATTTGACCAATTATCTAGTTTTCCTATGAATTAATTAAATTTTTCTGGCTCAACTTGTTTTAAGCATAATCTCACTTAATTTTCACTATACAATTTAAAATCTTAAATATTTTGCTTCTTAAGTAAATGTACAGTATCTTAATTTAAGATATTTGAACTGTAAAGCTTGACAAAACATTATTTAGCTTGAAAAGGAAAGTAATTGCACAAGGTCAAGCAAACGATGACAGAATTGTGTTTTTTGGCTGAAGTTAACTCCAGTAAAGACCCGAGAGGACGACAGAAAGATTGAAATCAGTGCTGCTTTTTATGGTTCAGAAAGTGCATTTGCAGAGCTGATCAGCACAATTAGATTGCACAGGCTGTTTTGTGCAAACATATTAAAAGCACGTCTGAGACGTTTTGATAAATTGAAAGCATTAAGTGGTTTTCAGCCCTCAGAGATTTTCATTACGATCAAGAGAAACGTCCTGAGGTTAGACAGAGAGAAACGCACAGACTCATGAACATCATAACACGCTCACAGTGATGAATACTGCTGCTGCACACTGACAGAGACACAATCTGTGATCTCTTCTGGAGAAAACAGAGGATTGTGGTTTTGATAAAGTGACTCTGTCAGAAGCACACACACACACACACACACACACACACACACACACACACTTGTCACTGAATTCTTCACTCAAATGAACCTTTTGAGAAGATGCTGCAATTTATTTTATTTAAGAGCAAGATTCAAAACAAGGAAGTGGCTATAAGTACTAATGAATAATAAATAATAACATTAATAATCTTAGATAATTACATTTGGTCCCAAACCTAAATATATGTTATGAGGCATGCTTAATTCTTTACAGCATTTGTTTCGGATGCATAGCATTTTTGTTTTCCAGTACAAATATCTCAGCATTCTTACATTAAAGGTCCCCTTCTTCGTGACCCCATGTTTTAAACTTTAGTAAGTGTGTAATGTTGTTGTTAGAGTATAAATAATATCTGTAAAATTCTAAAGGTCAAAGTTCAATGCCAAGAGAGATATTTTATTTAACAGAATTCACCTACAAAAAACGACCCGTTTGACTACACCCCTCTAGTTCCTGCAGTAATGACGTCACTAAAACAGTTTTTTGACTAACCTCCGCCCACATGAATACACAAAAAAGGGGGCGTGGCCTTGTTGCACTCAGACGGAGAAAAGGAAGAGCTGCGTTTGTGTTTGTCGCCATGTCGTTGAAACGCTGTTATTTTCATCTCGGAGTCCAATCATCTTTGTTTGGGCTTCCCAGGAACGCTGTACTTGGAGATTAATGGTTACAATTTATGTTTAACTCGGTTCCCGAAAATTATAATGCACATGTAAAACTATGTGCAGCACATTTTGCTGAGGACAAAGATTTTTCCTGAAAGATGCAGCAGTTCCCTCTTTGTCTGGAGAAGGCGTTGTTTATGGACCACAACTGGTAAGTGTATTTTATTATTTAAATTGGTGCGTTTAACAGTTTCTGTAACTTATTACACAAAGGGCAACGCTGTTTAGCTTTGTTAACTAGATGTTAGGGCTGTGCAAAAAAACGAATGTGATTTTCATGCGTATCTCGTCAGTAAAAACGCTCCTGTGATTAGAAGTGCATCTCCAGCACGTGCGTTCAGATCAGGATTGCCAGGTTTTCAAAACAAACCCTGCCCACTTGATTCTCAAAACGAGTCCAATCACGTTTCCAGGAGGGCGGTGCGCGCTCAGCTGCTGTCGAATCACAGCACAGGAACCGCTGGCCCAATCAGAACTCGTTACGTGTTTCTGAAGGAGGGGCTTTATAGAACAAGGAAGTCATCAGCCCGTTTTTGTGACAGTGAAAACAGCGGTATACAGAGAGGTGAATTGTGTGAAAAATACTGTTTTTTTTACATGAACACATGTTACATTGCATACTGTAAACACAATCAAAGATAAAAAAAAAAACACGAAAAACGTGACCTTTAAGATGCATTGACTTGAGAAGAAAAAGGACTTGATATGATAACTCTTGTTTTGTGTAGGCCAAACAACACTTAAGAGTAACTTCAATAAATGTCTATTTATTTATTCTTTGGTGCAACATAGAAATGCCATCATGATCTGTGGTCCAACACGACTTCATTATTCAATTTAAGTTATGAAATATAATGCATTTTCATCAAAATTAATTAGTAAAGTTGGCAGAAAATAGACTGGATAGATGGTGCTCTTTCATATGCTGTAATTTATTTTATTTAAATTAAAGTTTCAAAACAAGTAAATGGATGTAAATATAAAAAAAATACAAATAATAATCTTAGATAATTACACGTGGTCCCAAACCTAAATAATGTTATTAGTCATGCTTATTAGTTATGACACTTTATTGGTTCTTTTAATGTTTTTTTTTTTTTCAAAGATGCATTTATAAAAGTGTTGCATGAAGATGACATTGCAAAAAATTATTTTATTATTCTAGTTTTTCAGTACAAATACCAAAACATTGTTTTGGGAAAACTCAATATTTAAAAATCATGTCAATAAATGTTTGTTTCATGGTGCAACAGAGAAAAAAATCACCATAATCTGTAATTCTGAATGAATTCAGCATTAGTTTTTAATGATTTAATATGATGCATTTCCAACAGAACATTGAGAGCTGATGGAAAAGTTGTCTGATGGCATTATTTTGCATGTTGCAATTGATTTTAATGAAAGATTTCAATACACAGAAGGGAATAAGCCACTTTCATGTTGACTTTGAAGAAATAATACTCCCATTTTAAAGCATGCACAAGGTCCATGATGTTTACTGAAAAAGCTCTGCCTGTCACAAAACGTTTTTCTACTCCTTAAGATGGAAATTGCTTTTTCCGTCTCACAAACATTCTGCCAGACTAGATGTTTGCTTTTCCAGAAGATTACTCATCTCAGAAATGCAATCGCGCATTATGATGGTGACATTATGTAATGCGGTGCAGTTTAGTTCAGTCTGCAGGTAGAAGCTTATCAGGGTGAATGTAATTAAATCAACCGTCCCTCAAATAAATCCCTCAAAAGACATTTATCAGGATCTGGTGCTGTACTACGACGTGCCGCTCTATTTGTCCGGATGAAAGCGTTTGAACTCGTCTCGGGAAAGTTGCACAGGTGGCACTTTCTGTGTGGTTAAAACCAAAGAGAAAGCATGAGGAGCAAACAGTTGATTTGCACAGAAACTGCACACTGGAGCTCTGAAGAACTGTGGGTAATGAATAATACAATGAAAACACTCCTATCTCAAACTGCATCTTAACAAGGTTTTACCGGCTCTCTAATAAAACAACAAATCTTTCCAGAAACACGAGACTTTATGAAGCATCTGAAATCATCTCCATCTGACTCTGAAGCCCATTTGAGCCGTTTGCGCTTCTCGCTCTTAAAAATAAATGTGTTTGAAAGGTTCTTCACAGCGATGCTAGAAGAACAACGTTTGATTCAAAGATGCATTTCTTTCTTACCTTTTTATAATCTGAAGAACCTTCTTTCGCCACAAACAACCTTTTGTGAAACTGAAAGGTTCTTCAGATGTTTGAGGTTCTTTATGGAACCGTTTAGACAACAAAGGTTGCATCGAGAAGCCCCTTTATTTTTACATAAATGCTTTTACTAATGTTTTAATTGCACTTATGTGCATTTAGCAAATGTATGCATTTTCCAACTGCATTCTATTTTTTATGCATTTCCGGGGAACACTCGTCTCATTACATCTAAAAATTAAATTGCATGCTCAAAACCTGGATTTAAGATCAAGACTGTGATGTGATGTGTATTTGTGGGTTGGGTCAGCTCTCTAATAAAACAACACAGCATCACTCCATCTCACTCTGATGCCCATCTGAGACGTTTGCATGCATCGGACCGGTTTTAACCAAAGAACGTGGTTCTGCTTCAAAATGTTTTTTTTTTAAAATCATGTTTATTACATATATGCATGTGAATCAGTTCATGCATTTCCAGGGAACGCTTGTCTGATTCTATCTAAGAATTAAATTGCATGCTCAAAACCTGGATGTAAACTCCTAAATCAAGACTGTGATGGGATGTGCATGTGTATTTGGTTGTGAAAGTCAGTCAGGCTGTTTCCGAGAGAGTTTCGGTCTTTAATGATCCTCAGAGACAGACTCTCTTCGCCCGTGGCTCTGTCAGAGACTCAGACGAGTCTGCTGATCGTTTCTCCGCCGTCTGCGAAGCTTCTCCTCCATTCCTCTCGTCCCACAAGCCGTTCTCCGGAGGCTGGTAGCCCGGTTCCTGAGGGTCCAGAGGGTCTTTGGAGAGCAGGATGCTGATGGAGGGAAGCGTCCGGTGGACGGTCACCTCCGAATCGCCTCCCTCTTGACTCTCCCAGACCTCGCGCAGACCCTTGTACTGCAGCTTGGTCATCTGATGGAGGCCGCCAAGCTTTCTCTTCATGATCTCGGCACACGTGATGGTTTTGGTCACGGCTCGTCCGGACCCGGTGAACACTACCTGTCTCAGTCCGGTTTGACCGGCGTCCCGGGGGTCGCTCTGCATGCGTGTCATGGCGAAACCCATGAGATTGCGTATCTTGCTGCCCTCCTTCACCCTCATCTCCAGCACTCCTGAGGGAAGGCCGGGGAACGGACACGTGCTTTCCTCTTCGATCCGACACACTTTCTTAAACCCGCTTGCGTGACTCTGTTTAAGGAAAGGCGACGAAGCGGAGACGTTTGCAGTCTTACCCGGAACGGACAGAAGGGTGTCCGGATCAATGCTGAGCTCCATTATCTTAAACGCTCAAAATGCATGCAATTCCCCCCAAATCATCTGTGATTCGTGTCCTTTTTAACCAGAATTTAACTCATGACTTAGATTTAAAAACAGACAAAATGAACTGTAATTCACGTGCATGTGAATAACACGCATGTCCTTCTACAAGCAGCATCCAGTCGCCCTGGTAAACTTTGTTCTCCTAGACTTGAACTTCTGGAAATTAAGTGGCAATTCCTCCGAGGTGTTTTGGGCACACTTACTTCTGCGGGACGATCCAGCTCTTGTCTTGGGTTGCTCCGTTTTCTCCTGTTGTCCTTTTTGGCACTTTGTGGATGCAGTCTGTGGAGTGCATCGTCCTCTCTTTCGCTGTCCTTTACTGTTTCTCGTCTTCCTCCACGTGCCGGCGGAGCTGCAATCTGTCTGTCTCTCGCCCGGCGCTCGTGCTGCCTCGTAAATACTGCTGAGAGAGAGAGAGAGAGAGAGAGGGTGAGAGAGAGGGGGGGGGGGGAGAGGGTGAGGGGGGGGGGTGTCAGCCTTCTTAAAGCAACAGTAACCTCAAATCCCAAATAAACTGTATTTTTAAACAAACACTTCTTGGGGAAATACTTTCTTCTGTTGAAAATGTGAAAATGTGAAAATGTTTTAAATCACAGATGCACTGCATTCGCTGATGTATGCTTATTTCATCTTCAATTTAGTTTCAGATCTAAATTTGATCCATTGACATGACTAACAAGATAGAAAGGGTTCATGCTTATTTTATCAAATGAAATATATGTAAAAAGTTTATTATATTCATTTATATATATATATATATATATATATATATATATATATATATATATATATTTTTTTTTTATATTAAATAGAACATGTATTCAAGTGTTGGGGGAGGTAATCTTGGGACAATTATTTTTATATAGAAAATATATTAAACCTTATGTGTGTGTGTGTGTATTTTCTATTAAAAGTGTCACTCTTTTGTGAATGTTTCTTCTAAAAACTGTTTAAAACATAAAAATGGTCTCTTTCTCTCTCTTGCTCTCTCTATGCATGATTTTAATACATTTTTCATTAAAAAGTCCCATTATTTTGTGCACATTATTTCTAAATAAATTGTTGGAAACTTGTCAATTGTAAAAACTTGTAAATAAACGCACACACACACACACACACACACACACACACACACACACACACACACAAACATGTTGGTATATGTGGTTTATGGGGACTCTCCATAGGCATTATGGTTTTTATTCTGTAGAAACTGTATATTCTATGTCCCTTCACTAACCCTACACCTAACCCTAACCCTCACAGGAAACTTTGTGCATTTTTACTTTCTCAAAAAAACTCATTCTGTATGATTTATAAGCGTTGAATTACAGGGACACTAAAAATGTCCTCATAAACCACCTCCTCATTGTAATACCTGTGTCATTATACAAAGTTGTGTCCTCTTTAACCACATAAACAAGCTCACACACACACACACACACACACACACACACACACACCCCTATATATTCTGTACTTACTGCTTAATGCTCTTCTGGTTAGATGCTAACTGCATTTCGTTGCCTTGTACCTTACATGTGCAGTGACAATAAAGTTGAATCTAATCTAATCTAATCTAATCTAATCTATATATATATATATATATATATATATATATATATATATATATATATATATATATATATATATATATATATATATATATATATATATATACATTAATATAAAACGATACCCGTGATAAACTCTGCAGATGGTTCTGTAGCTTTAAAGACTAATCCAGCAGCTCTAAAGTCATTTTGCTGATCGGTTTAAAGGACGTCCGATGCAGGAACTAGAGGAGCGCTGACAATTAAAGCACAGTTCTGGAACACAGAGCCTCAGAAAGACACATCTCCAGCAGGTGAAGGAAGGTGTGAAGGAAGGTGCGAGTCTAATTGAAAACACCCTTCACAGGGCAGAGGAAAGTCAGGCTGTTAAATGTGCTGCGGTTGGCCTTTAGCCCTCCACATGCATTTGGCTCTCACCATCTGCATAATGTGATGTTAATGGTCTTTATACAGCAGGAATTCTGGGACGTCTCTGTAAAGTGGATTTCTAACACCTGCACACATGACTTATTTGGCAACATCTATAATATTCTTCGCTTTTTATCCCTCCATTTAATCCATATTTAATTAACCTATGATCTTAAATGAGCTTAACACGTCTGTTTTTCTCATTCTGGTGTAAAGCATTTTGAATCACTACTGTCCATGACATTCACATTAATACATTTTGCAGGCACTTTTATCCAAAGTGACTTGGATAAAATGAGACATGCATTCCCTGAGAATCGAACCCATGATCTACAGGAATGTGTGGAAACTAAGTTCTGATTAGATGTTTCTTTAAATAAACTGCAATAAGTTTTATACATTTGTTTACCTGTGCATTTATGCTAAACTTCAGTGCATGCACAGTGAGCATAATTCACACTTTTGACTTGATATGAAGGAATAAAAAGCATAATGGCAACTTTATTATCTCATAATTCTGAGTTTTTCCTTGCTATTCTGAGTTCAGTATATCTCACAATTTGCTGATTCTCTTCGATTCGGAGAATTTGCGAGGGAAAAAAAGTCAAAAAAGCTAAACAAAAAGTGTTTTTATTATTATTATTAATATTTTGCTAGAAAAAGAAAAAAAAATATGTTTTGGTAAATAGAAATTTGGACTTTAAAATGATTTATTACTAACTGACAAACTAAATTACAATTTTATGGCATACTAAATTAAAATGGAGAAAAGTCAAAACTAATGAGATAAAAAAAAGACAATTATGATTTAATTTCAATTTTTATCTCATTATTATGAATATATATGTACATTTTGACTTAGTATTTTATAATTAGTCTATAAATGTTTATGTAAATTTCTACTCTGTATATCATATTTTAAATTTTCAAGTAAATTTTGACTTTTAAAAATATCGATTTAGTATGTAATAATTTCAACTTGACTTGTCATAATTAAAACTTTTTATCTCATAATTATATCCTAGCATGTCAATTTCGACTTATTATGTCTTTTGTCAATTAGCGTGTCATCATTTTGAGATTTAAAGTCATAATTGAGATAAAAATGTATAACATAAAGTCGAAAATATTATTAAATTAAAATTGATTTTAAAAGTCGAAATGGAGAGTGACAATGGCAAGTAATTAATTGTGACGTTAAAATCAGAAGAAAAAGTCGAAATTATGATATATTAGAATATATATTGTTATATGAAGTCAAAATGATGGCAAAATAAAATTACTATTTATATCTTAAGTTAGATTTTTGAAATCCTATAATTATGTCAATTTCACTTTTTTAAATCATGATTTTGACTTAGCATGTCATAATGTTGACTATTATCTCATAATTGTGATTTTTAAAGCATGTTTTTTTTCTTTCTCACATGGCATAATTGTCCTTCCATATATAGATATTATAATGAGATGCTAATGATTCACGTCTCCTCATTAACATAACAAAGCTTTAGATGAGCTCAGCTTCGCTCACTTTGAACACAGTCACAGTCCTGATGTTCTTCTTTCTCACGGCTCCGGTGTATTTCCTCTGAAAGCAGTGATCAGCGCTGAGTTATTTGGGTTTGTCAGAGCTCTGGTTAGCTCTGTGTGTGCTGTCACTTAAGCAGATGATCAGCAGAGACAGCAGAGGTTCGCAGGATCGTCCCAGCGGAGGACAGAATGAAGGCCCGGCGAATGAGAGACGACAGATCGTTCAGCCCGAACCAATGCACTTTCTGAACAAGAACGGCCAGTTCTCAGGAGGAAAACAGGGAGGGTTTCTCTGGAAAAACACTGGAGTAACTCCATTCAGCTCTTTGATTAATGACACACTGAGAAAACGAGCGCTTTTGTCTCATTTCCAGCATTAAAGAAACTTTCGCACAGTGAGCACAATTATCATATCAAGGAATACTGCGACTTTGCTTTCTCACAAATCTGACATCTTGCAATTTGTAGTTTGTTTCATGCAATTATGAGACGAGAAGTATGAATTGTGAACAAAAAACTCTCAACTGCAAGGAAAAAGGCAGAATTGTAAAATAAAAATTCCATTAAATATTATTTTTTTGTTTATTTGGCAGAAATAAGCTTCCAAAAATCATGCTTTGGTAAGTCAAAACTTTGACTTTAAAAGTCATAATTGTGACATAATTAATAAATTATGACACTGATAATGAAAAAGTCATGATATAAAAAAGTCAAAATAATATATAAAATACATAAAATATAATTATTATGAGATAAAGTCAGAAAGATGAGATACAACTTTTAATTTATGAGATAAAAAGAAAAAAACCCATCGTAATTTAGTTTTTTATATAATTTTAAAATGCAAATTAAATTCATTGTCTTTGATGCAAATGAATTTCACCAATTACTTTCATTTAAATACCTTTACGCTAATACTAATATCAATAACTTTATAAAATTATACATAAATTCTATATATTTAAAATCAGGAACTATATATATATATATGCAATATTATGGCAAAAACCATTATTGTTGATCATTGCTTGTGATATTGTAGTAATGATTATTAATGTAATAATAGAATACATATGTGTGAAACATTTTTGTGTTTGGGGAAACATCACATCATATTGAGTCTGTGATGTTAGTTAAATCTAGTGCAAGATATGATAAACAATCTGTCATAATCACTGAATCTACGATAATTAATCTCTAATTTAAATTGTATATGCACTTTGTGGTTTAAGATGAGAGAATTCACTAATGTGCAGAATTCAGTCTGAACAGCCATTCGCTCATAATCTCAACAGAACTGTGTGCGATTGGTTAAAGACTCACGTGTAAAAAGCAATCTGATGCAACAGACACAGATCGAAGTGGCACTTATTTTCACATTCAGTTAGTTTATTACTTAATTTTTGCCCCTTTATCTGGAATTTGTGAGGCATTTTTGATCATTTTGGTAAGAAAAGCTTCCGTTAATTTTTGACTCTGATTTAAACTCATCAGACTTTTTATGACAATTACTGATGAACAACCATTGCATGTATCTGCCTCTCATCTCACTGAAACAATTTGCTTCTCGTTTGGGTGTAAATCTGTTTTTAAATATGATAAACTCTTCATTGAACACGACACTGCCCACAGCAGGAGACAGTGTGTGTGTGTGTGTGTGTGTGTGTGAGGGGTGAAATGATCGTTTGGCTGTTTGGGTGAAATTACCCTCATCACTCAGAAGGAGATACACAGCCCCCTGCGGGAGAGAAAGAGAGAGAGAGAGAGAGAGAGAGTAATGATACTATTTGTGTTAAAAAGACAAAATGGGAAAGTATGAATACATAATAGACAGGGATGAAAACAGAGAGAGCTGTAAATTGATAACACTATATTCCTTCAGCAACATCATATAATAAAGAGTTTCAGGACCATTCCACATTCACTTAGATTTAGCACCAATCTACTGTCCCCGTATAATCATATACACACATCTGCACGGGTTCACACACATTCCTGTGGTAAGAAATATGATGTTTATTGAAATCATTGTGGGTTTCTTTAGGCAAGTCAGTTTCAATCACACTTGACCCTGGTTCTTGAATGGGGAAAGACTGACATCAGGATCACCTTTAAAAATCATTCAGAGTTACTGTGGTGAACTAAGGCTATTAACATGCTTTTGTTAATTCAAATAAAGCTGAAATAATTTTTTTTAAATGAAGAACTTGAAATACAAATTTGACTATACTAATATAGTCAGTTTATGTTGAAACACTAAAATTACTAAATGAAAAACTTTCTTCAGTAGAGCATTAAAACTGAATCAACATCAAACTGAACTGAATCAACGTAAAACTCCCTAAATGAAAATTAACTGAATTGAATCAGCACTGATCTTGGGTGTGTTTGCCAAAAGAATCGTTAGCTAACTATGGTAGTTAGTTCCATTGAAATCTATTGGTAATGACGGAACTTGTGACCATAGTTGCTTTTGGGAAACGCACCCCTGACTGTGTTAACATTAAACTGACTGAATCAACACTGAACTGAATCAACATTGAACTGAACTGAATCAATAGTTAACTGAACTGAATCAACACTGATCTGACTGAATCAACACTGAACTGAATCAACAGTAAACTGAACTGAATCAACATTGAACTGAACTGAATCAACACTGATCTGACTGAATCAACATTAAACTGAACTGAATTAACATGAAACTGACTGAATCAATACTGAACTGAATCAACAGTAAACTGAACTGAATCAACATTGAACTGAACTGAATCAACAGTAAACTGAACTGAATCAACACTGATCTGACTGAATCAACATTAAACTGAACTGAATTAACATGAAACTGACTGAATCAATACTGAACTGAATCAACAGTAAACTGAACTGAATCAACATTGAACTGAACTGAATCAACAGTAAACTGAACTGAATCAACACTGATCTGACTGAATCAACATTAAACTGAACTGAATTAACATGAAACTGACTGAATCAATACTGAACTGAATCAACAGTAAACTGAACTGAATCAACACTGATCTGACTGAATCAACATTACACTGAACTGAAATAACATTAAACTGACTGAATCCACACCGAACTGAATCAACATTGAACTGAACTGAATTAACATGGAAATGAACTGAATCAACAGTAAACTGAACTGAATCAATACTGAACTGACCTGAATCAACAGTAAACTGAACTGAATTAACACTAATCTGACTGAATCAACATTTAACTGAACTGAATCAACATTGAAATGACCTGAATCAACATTAAACTGAACTGAATTAACATGAAACTGACTGAATCAATACTGAACGGACCTGAATCAACAGTAAACTGACCTGAATAAACACAAATGTGACTGAATCAACATTTAACTGAACTGAAATAACATTAAACTGACTGAATCAACATGAAACTGAACTGAATCAACACTGATCTGACTGAATCAACATTTAACTGACTGAATCAACATGAAACTGAATTGAATCAACACTGATCTGACTGAATCAACTTGAAACTGAATTGAATCAACACTGATCTGACTGAATCAACTTGAAACTGAATTGAATCAACACTGATCTGACTGAATCAACATTAAACCGAACTGAATCAACATTAAACTGAAGTGATCTGAATGATGACTTGAATAATGAGCCGAATAATTGTCTTCTGTGGAGCTACTCACAGCTGAAATTTAATTAATGTCATAATTTATTCAGCAATATAAACAATGTTATATTCCTGTTTATTTTCATAAAGCTTTATTGTAAAGAGCGCTCTATAAACTGAGGACTAGAAAGGATTCTCAGATTCTGTCGACACACACATACTGAACTGGGATGATTCCTTCAAGGAACAAGGTCTTTAACAGTCAGTCTCTTCCTCCATTTCTCAGTCTAAACGTCTGCTCTAAGCAAGAGAAGCGTGGATCTGACATGCAGCAGGGACAGTAATCCGGTTCTTTATCAAACGGCCATCAGGAGCAGGAGAGCGACAGTCTGCTTCAGAAACTCCAGGGCTCTCCCATCCTTACCTGAGCCTGAAGCCCTGAGACACGTCTGACGAGGAACTGAGGGGCAGCAGGGTTTAATTAACTCTCCAGAACAGCACTGACACCTCACAGCCCTCAGCACTGCAATGCAGAGAGAGAGAGAGAGAGAGAGAGAGAGAGAGAGAGAGAGAGAGAGAGAGAGAGAGAGAGAGCAGCTCAATATAGAGTGTCACATATTCACAGCTTCCAAAACAGTCATGGGTTTAATTCCCTGAGAATGCATGAACTGATCAAATACTATATACTATACTATACATGTGTAATGCAATGTAGGTCACTTAGAAGAAAGGTGTGTGCTAAATGTTAGCGCAAATGCAAAAGTAGCATTTGCACATTTTATCATTGAAATTATATGACTTTTCCAGTTGTTTGTGATCACTGAGATTTTGTATTGTACTGCATTGCATTGTATTGTATTGTATTGCATTTGATTTATTTATTTATGATTTTTTCTAGATTTATTGAAAAAAGATTTTAATATATGAACTGATCACATATATGAATTCAATGCCAATCACTTTGGATAAAATCACTCGTTAAATGCTTGTTAAACCTGTTCAATTCAGTTGTTTTGCGTGTGTGTCAATATGTAAATTTCTACCCGACATAACTAGAAAAATGTATATTGGATTAATAAAAAAAAGAAATCAGGGATTTTTTAGATTTTTATTTTTACTTGAAAATAGCTGTTTTTTTTTTTACCAAATAAAATATTTTAGAGTTTGACGGAACTAGATAATTAAGATTTTTTTAAATGTTTACATTTTTATATTGGATCATAAAACGTTCTGTTCCAGGTCTAGAAAAAGAACATTTAATAAAAAACAGTTTTACACTTTTTCAGCTACTTGTGATTAATAGGTTTTATTTTTATATATTTCTTTACTCACAAATTGAAATTCCCACCAGATAAAATATTGTTAAGCTTGACATAACCAGAAAAAAATGTAAGTATATCAGTATATTATATATTACAGATTATAAAATACACACACACACACAAACTCACACTCACTCAGAAACACTCTCTCACCCCCCCCCCCACACACTCTCTCTCTCACTCACACACACACACTCTCTCTCACTCACACAAACACACACACACACACACACACGCGCGCACACACTTATACCTCATTTCTACCCGAGTACATCTGATAAGGAGCACTTGATTTAATTCCATGCTGTTCTCTGCATTAAGATGAAACACAGTTGTCCTGCATCTTCTTTAAATGCGAGTGGAGTGTGTGAACACAGAGAGTTTAATTGAACAGCTCTTCAGTCTTACTGATAATAGCAGCCGCACGCAGTGCTTCAGACACACTAATGGAATTAATAGCAGTATTTTGATCGATTCAATTAAAAAAAATTAGAGCTTTATGTAAAAAAAGCTAATGGATCATTAATTATTCTGTGATAGCTGAATTAAATGAACTAAATGACATTAAACGGAGTACAACTGAAGCATCTTGTTTTGCTACACACGAGTTCCTGAATGTCCTCACAAGACAAAATGATTTCGTGACATTTATAATAAACGTATCTGTGAGCTCATTCTCTCTATTTCAACAATGCATGAATCAACTAATTTATGTTTTGATTTTGAGATCAAAGAATGTATCTAATTAAATCTAATAATTCACACTTGAATTATGATTTAATAACAATTCTGATGACTCGTACGTATATATGTATGAACATTTTTGTTCCATACTGTACATGTTTTTTCATATGCATTACTTGCTGTTGCATAATTGAAATTCACTAGCAATTTAGAAAAAAAAAAAAATTCAAAGTAAATTCTACATTAAAAAGTGTCTTTCTCACTCAGAAAATACAAACAATTACAAAAAAAAGGAAGTAACTCATGTTGAACTAAAAGATAAGTTTTAACACATCATTGAATCATCTTTCATTTGCCGTATGACTGAATTAAAATGATCCAAAGACAACACTTTTTGATTTTGATTGAGGAAGATTCAAGCAGAGGGAGCTGCATATACTGTAAAAGTCTTCTTATCCAATTCAGTTTGAGCAAAAGCAACAGTTTTGAATTTAAAATAACACAGATTTATTGACATAAGCACAGAAAATCATTTTGTGTATGTTTTCTGTGCAGTTTTCTGTGCAGGTAAACAGTCACGGATGCATCTGATGGAGTTTAACTACTTCTGCACCCAGAGACTCGCTGGAACAGATTGAATCGGAGCGGGGGGATCTCTGGTGTTTAATGTGTTCGGAGCGGGGGGATCTCTGGTGTTTAATGTGTTCGGAGCGGGGGGATCTCTGGTGTTTAATGTGTTCGGAGCGGGGGGATCTCTGGTCTTTAATGTGTTCGGAGCGGGGGGGTCTCTGGTGTTTAATGTGTTCGGAGCGGGGGGATCTCTGGTGTTTAATGTGTTCGGAGCGGGGGGATCTCTGGTGTTTAATGTGTTCGGAGCGGGGGGATCTCGGAGCGGGGGGATCTCTGGTGGTTTAATGTGTTCGGAGCGGGGGGATCTCTGGTGTTTAATGTGTTCGGAGCGGGGGGATCTCTGGTGTTTAATGTGTTCGGAGCGGGGGGATCTCTGGTGTTTAATGTGTTCGGAGCGGGGGGATCTCGGAGCGGGGGGATCTCTGGTGGTTTAATGTGTTCGGAGCGGGGGGATCTCTGGTGTTTAATGTGTTCGGAGCGGGGGGATCTCGGAGCGGGGGGATCTCTGGTGGTTTAATGTGTTCGGAGCGGGGGGATCTCTGGTGGTTTAATGTGTTCGGAGCGGGGGGATCTCTGGTGTTTAATGTGTTCGGAGCGGGGGGATCTCTGGTGTTTAATGTGTTCGGAGCGGGGGTATCTCTGGTGGTTTAATGTGTTCGGAGCGGGGGATCTCTGGTGTTTAATGTGTTCGGAGCGGGGGTATCTCTGGTGGTTTAATGTGTTCGGAGCGGGGGGATCTCTGGTGGTTTAATGTGTTCGGAGCGGGGGGATCTCTGGTGTTTAATGTGTTCGGAGCGGGGGTATCTCTGGTGGTTTAATGTGTTCGGAGCGGGGGGATCTCTGGTGTTTAATGTGATCGGAGAGGCGGGGATCTCTGGTGTTTAATGTGTTCGGAGCGGGGGGTCTCTGGTGTTTAATGTGTTCGGAGCGGGGGGGTCTCTGGTGTTTAATGTGTTCGGAGCGGGGGGGTCTCTGGTGTTTAATGTGTTCGGAGCGGGGGGGTCTCTGGTGTTTAATGTGTTCGGAGCGGGGGGATCTCTGGTGTTTAATGTGTTCGGAGCGGGGGGATCTCTGGTGTTTAATGTGTTCGGAGCGGGGGGGGATCTCTGGTGTTTAATGTGTTCGGAGCGGGGGGGTCTCTGGTGTTTAATGTGTTCGGAGCGGGGGGGTCTCTGGTGATTAATGTGTTCGGAGCGGGGGGTCTCTGGTGTTTAATGTGTTCGGAGCGGGGGGGGGTCTCTGGTGTTTAATGTGTTCGGAGCGGGGGGGATCTCTGGTGTTTAATGTGTTCGGAGCGGGGGGATCTCTGGTGTTTAATGTGTTCGGAGCGGGGGGATCTCTGGTGTTTAATGTGTTCGGAGCGGGGGGGATCTCTGGTGTTTAATGTGTTCGGAGCGGGGGGGGATCTCTGGTGTTTAATGTGTTCGGAGCGGGGGATCTCTGGTGTTTAATGTGTTCGGAGCGGGGGGGATCTCTGGTGTTTAATGTGTTCGGAGCGGGGGGGATCTCTGGTGTTTAATGTGTTCGGAGCGGGGTGGATCTCTGGTGTTTAATGTGTTCGGAGCGGGGGGGGTCTCTGGTGTTTAATGTGTTCGGAGCGGGGGGGGGATCTCTGGTTTTTAATGTGTTCGGAGCGGGGGGATCTCTGGTGTTTAATGTGTTCGGAGCGGGGGGGGTCTCTGGTGTTTAATGTGTTCGGAGCGGGGGGGGATCTCTGGTGTTTAATGTGTTCGGAGCGGGGGGATCTCTGGTGTTTAATGTGTTCGGAGCGGGGGGATCTCTGGTGTTTAATGTGTTCGAGCGGGGGGATCTCTGGTGTTTAATGTGTTCGGAGCGGGGGGATCTCTGGTGTTTAATGTGTTCGGAGCGGGGGGATCTCTGGTCTTTAATGTGTTCGGAGCGGGGGGGGGTCTCTGGTGTTTAATGTGTTCGGAGCGGGGGGATCTCTGGTGTTTAATGTGTTCGGAGCGGGGGGATCTCTGGTGTTTAATGTGTTCGGAGCGGGGGGATCTCGGAGCGGGGGGATCTCTGGTGGTTTAATGTGTTCGGAGCGGGGGGATCTCTGGTGTTTAATGTGTTCGGAGCGGGGGATCTCTGGTGTTTAATGTGTTCGGAGCGGGGGGATCTCGGAGCGTGGGGATCTCTGGTGGTTTAATGTGTTCGGAGCGGGGGGATCTCTGGTGTTTAATGTGTTCGGAGCGGGGGGGTCTCTGGTGTTTAATGTGTTCGGAGCGGGGGGGTCTCTGGTGTTTAATGTGTTCGGAGCGGGGGGGATCTCTGGTGTTTAATGTGTTCGGAGCGGGGGGGGATCTCTGGTGTTTAATGTGTTCGGAGCGGGGGGGGATCTCTGGTGTTTAATGTGTTCGGAGCGGGGGGGGATCTCTGGTGTTTAATGTGTTCGGAGCGGGGGGGTCTCTGGTGTTTAATGTGTTCGGAGCGGGGGGGGTCTCTGGTGTTTAATGTGTTCGGAGCGGGGGGGGATCTCTGGTGTTTAATGTGTTCGGAGCGGGGGGATCTCTGGTGTTTAATGTGTTCGGAGCGGGGGGATCTCTGGTGTTTAATGTGTTCGGAGCGGGGGGGTCTCTGGTGTTTAATGTGTTCGGAGCGGGGGGGTCTCTGGTGTTTAATGTGTTCGGAGCGGGGGGGGGGATCTCTGGTGTTTAATGTGTTTGGAGCGGGGGGATCTCTGGTGTTTAATGTGTTCGGAGCGGGGGGATCTCTGGTGTTTAATGTGTTCGGAGCGGGGGGATCTCTGGTGGTTTAATGTGTTCGGAGCGGGGGATCTCTGGTGTTTAATGTGTTAGTGCACTCTCTCCTCGTGTGGATCAGAACAGTTTACCTGCTCTTGAGCTCCAGAGGAGGCAGCGTTTAGTCCAGACCTCATGTAAAACCCAGCAATTCAGCGTGTAGCCAGATGGCTAAAGACTCCACAGAGAGAGTGTGTGTATGTGTGTGTGAGTGTGTGTGTGTGTGTGTGTGTGTGTGTGTGAGTGTGTGTATGAGAGAGAGACACACTCCCCTGCAGTGGCCATTCGTACCGGGTCACTACTTTCTTCGTCACGCTCACAGAAACGCCCGGTCATCTAACAGCACACTGCGAGGGAAATGTCAAGTGTGTGTGTGTGTGTGTAAGAGAGCGTGTGAGAGTGTGTGTGTGTGTGTAAGAGAGCGTGTGAGAGAGTGTGTGTGTGTGTGTGTGTGTGTGTGTGTGTGTGTGTAAGAGAGCGTGTGAGAGAGAGAGTGTTTGTGTGTGTGTGTCTGTGAGAGAGAGAGAAATAATAATAATAATATTAATAATAATAAAAACAAAAAAATAACTGTTCTCAACCTCTTTGACTCCAAGGCAATGTTTTTTAGGTCACAATACAAAATAAAAATAAAAATGAAATAAACTAAATAAAATGTTTATTTTCATTATGTTTAACCTAAAATAACAACTAAACTAATACAACTAAAATGTAAATAAGTAACTAAAAACTAAATTAAAATGGAAAAAAAATAAACAAATCTATTTCAAACTATTTATAACAAATATCATGGTATTTAATAACACTAAATTTGTTACAGTTTTAGTACTTTTGTTGTGTGCTTGTCATTTTTATTTTATTGTTTTATATATATATATATATATATATATATATATATATATATATAAAAAAAATTTGGTTAGTAATTTTGGTGCTTCATCTAAAAGATATTTTAGTCAGTTGGCAAGAAAACATTTCTTATTTTCATTTCATTTTCCCATATGTTCTAATAGTGGGAGTTTTAATGAACTATAATTTAATGTAAATTTCATTACTTTTTCCATTTGTTTATGATTACTGGGATTATTTAAAATCATTACTACCCAATAAAATATTTTAGAGTTTGAGATAAATTTTCTATTAATTGTAAAATGTATATGACATTTCAGGACCAATAAATAACACTTTAAATTTCCTCATACTGTATATCCAGGTTTTGGTTCTTTAATGAAATTTACATTGGTTGCAGGCACAAATTAAAATAATAAATATGATTTCATCTCATATCTTGATTTAACTTATATTAAAGCTTTTTTTTTTGTTTAAATTGTTTTAAGTCACAAGAGCACATCACATGCACAAGAGCATTACATAAGCATAGGACTAAACTTCAGGTGTCAAAACTCTTGAGTATTTCTGCCCTAAGTATGACACACAATATCTAAATTGCATGTGCATGTGGAAGGAGATTTGTCCCATTTTTTTAATTGCAATGAGAGCAAATCCCCCATAATGCTCTGCTTTACAATAGAGCCGTAATTGCAGGAGTGTAATTGCACACCAATGTTCAGCTGCTCACCGTGCGTGTGTGTGTGCGTTATTTCTAGTTCCCTGTAGCTGTCAACGCTGAAGAGCTCAATAATTAGAAACGGGGGAAAAATGAGGTGGCAATTTTGTGTCTGCAATTATCAAAATCCAGCAGAAGAGTTGTGAGAGTTTACAGAGGACTGAAGCACTGTTCAGAATACTACTGCATTTACACGACACTGCCTTCTGTTATAAACTATTTTATATAACGCTTTTAGTAGCTTCTCAAAAAAAAAAAAATATATAAAAAAAAAACCAAATAAAATTCATGAAAGTAAATACATATAACAAATCATTTAAAAAAAGATCTGAAAAAATTAATAATGCAAAAAAAAAAATGTTTTTAGATATTTAAAAATATGTGAGATCAAATCCACCAAGAATGTTAAAATCAATATGATATAGACTCTAATTTATTAATTTATCACACTAGATGTTGACTCAAGTGCTTTGTATTATGGGATGTAGTACTCAGTGCAGTGTTTGGGAACATTACTGTCGCAGATGTTACTCATCAACACAGAAGTGTTCAGTATTATAATGCAAACAAATTACTAAAGATAATGGATGCTGTCCTCCAGCTTTTGTTTTGCAGGTGTATGTTCAACAAAGAGGATGATTTACAGTGTTTTACTGTTTGAAGGTGGAATAGTATGGAAGCTTGTTTCTCCCATTGAATGAATAATGTAAAAAGGTATACAATTTTTGAATCTCTGTATTCTGAAGAGAAAAAAAGCAAAGATTGCAAGATATAATCTCTAGACAAAAAATGAAGAAATTTTTTTTGAAAAATGTATTGTATAGAAACAATACAACAACAACAACTAAAAAAATAATTGTTTGATATAAAGTTAGAATTGTGAGATATAAAGTAAAAACTGAGATCTAAAGTCTGAATTGCGAGATTTAAAGACAAAATTGTGAGATGTAAAGTCAGATTTGCGAGATGTAAAGTCAAAACTGTGAGATGTAAAGTCAGATTTGTGAGATGTAAAGTCAAAACTGAGATGTAAAGTCAAAACTGAGATGTAAAGTCAAAACTGAGATGTAAAGTCAGAATTGTGAGATGTAAAGTCAAAGCTGTGAGATGTAAAGTCAGATTTGCGAGATGTAAAGTAAAAACTGAGATGTTAAGTCAAAACTGTGAGATGTAAAGTAAGATTTGTGAGATGTAAAATCAAAATTGCGATATGTTAAGTAAGATGTAAAGTCAAAATTGCGAGATGTAAAGTAAAAACTGAGATGTAAAGTCAAAATTGCGATATGTAAAGTCAGATGTAAAGTCAAAATTGCGAGATGTAAAGTCAAAATTGCCATATGTAAAGTACAAATTGCGATATGTAAAGTCAGATGTAAAGTCAAAATTGCGAGATGTAAAGTCATAATTGCGATATGTAAAGTCAGTTGTAAAGTCAAAATTGCGATATGTAAAGTCAAAATTGCGAGATGTAAAGTTAAAAATTGCGATATGTAAAGTCAGATGTAAAGTCAAAATTGCGATGTAAAGTAAAAACTGAGATGTAAAAACAAAATTGCGATAAAGTCAAAATTGCGATATGTAAAGTCAGATGTAAAGTCAAAATTGCGAGATGTAAAGTAAAAGCTGAGATGTAAAGTCAGAATTGCGAGATGTAAAGTAAAAACTGAGATGTGAAGTCAGAATTGTGAGATGTAAAGTAAAAGCTGAGATGTAAAGTCAGAATTGCGAGATGTAAAGTCAAAATTGCGAGATGTTAAGTAAAAAATTGCGAGATGTTAAGTAAAAAATTGCGATATGTAAAGTAAAAACTGAGATGTAAAAACAAAATTGCGATATATAAAGTCAAAATTGCGATATGTAAAGTCAGATGTAAAGTCAAAATTGCGAGATGTAAAGTAAAAGCTGAGATGTAAAGTCAGAATTGCGAGATGTAAAGTAAAAACTGAGATGTGAAGTCAGAATTGTGAGATGTAAAGTAAAAACTGAGATGTAAAGTCAGAATTGAAAGATGTTAGCTCACACTTCATATAAATACTGTCAGAATTGTGACATATAAACTTGCAACAGTAAGAATTTGATTTTGAATTTGTCAGAATCAAACTCGGGTTCAATCAGAAAATCTGTGCAAAAACCTAAAATGCACAGGTAATAAGTGAATATAAGAGCAGATGTGACGTTTAGATTGAGCTTGTCCTTCATATCCACTTACACAGCTCTCAGCGGCGCTCAGGCAATCAGCTGCTCCAATTTACTGATGATTTTAATTTGGATCAGTGATCAAATTCCCTTCTGACTGAGGATCTGGCAACCATCAGAAGATGCATACAGATCAGCATTAAGGTCAACAAGCTGCGAGCGAGGCGATTACAGTCTATTTGCCGTCCACTTTCCCACGTTTCGCACACAACTCTGCGTTTATCAGCACTTCTAAAGGTTAACACGTCAGCGTCAGAGTTTCCCTTAAACGCCAGTAATGGCTTTTATTCAAGGTGAATTTTCCCTCCAAAAATCCTGAATGGCAAATTTTAATGCAAATTCAACGTCAGTCCCCAGAGGACCTCTAAATATTCTTAAAACCTGCTGAAAAGCAGTGCATATTCTCTCTCTGTGAGCGTGTTATCGAATGGCCTTTGTCACGGCTGACGGCGCTTTCTGCTGATGGAATCAAAAAAACACCTTTCACAGATTGAAATGAGCCACGGTCGGCCGTGATCTGTATTGGAGAAGCGTTTTGTGCTAGAAAAAAGTGTTAAATACGAGGCAATCACTACGTCAAGCACAAAGACGGAGAGTGTGTGTGTGTGTGTGTTTGGACTGCAGAGAACGTTTGCTAGATTATGAAGGTAATCAGAGGTGAACCAAAACAAAGTCAAGCCCTTGAAACACTTTTCTGCCCGATATTGACAGACCGGAGAACAAGCTATAATTCAAAACTCATCTACGCCGCCACTTTTATTTTTCACACATGCATTCTCTCTCTCTCTCTGTATGGATGGTCAGATCTATACACTTACACTGCGGCTATTAACCACGTGAGCGTTTATTCTCAAAGTGCACTCGGGTGTCAAATGTGACTCGCTTGGGCCTTTAATGAACGTGCTTTTCTGCCGACGGGGTGTGTGTCTAAATCTCACAGCCCTTATAATGGCACCCTGTCAAGACTGCAGCTCTATCCAAAGTGCTTCCCAAATAAGCAGCTATTGTGGAGCTGAGGAGGAGCGCTGAGAGAGCCGTCATTGTGCCGGGGAAGAAAAGAGGAGAAGATTGCAGAGGATTTGGGTTCCTACAATTGTTCTCGGGTCGTGAGTCGCAGCATGTTCGGCTTGAACAAATAATTGATGGATGTAAAATTAAAACAATTGGATTTAGGGAGTGCACTCAGCTTCAGGGTGATGGATTTGAACACAGACTAGTGAAAGTCTTAGCTGACTTTGGTAATATTTGATGTTAAAGATCATGTTCCATGAAGATATAAAAACTTCATTTTTTATTAGTAATATGCATTGCACAAAATTTATTTGTACAACTTTAAAGATGATTTGCTCCCTCAGATTCCAGATTTTCAAATAGTTGTATCTCAGACAGATATTGTGCTCCGAACAAACCAGACATCAATGGAAAGTTTATCTATTCAGCTTCCAGATTATGCATTAATATCAATTCTGAAAAACTGATCATTATGTTTTGTGCTCCAGAGTCACATATTTTACTGGAAGAAGATATAGTTATTTGAAAACACTGAAGTACACACTTTAGCACTGTGCATTTAATACGCTTTCTTTCTATGCATATAAATCACTTTTGTAAATTTAATTAGATGTGGACATCAAAAAACTTAAGCCACAAAAAAGTATGTGTCTTCACATAAAATCTCAAAACAAGTGGTATTTATTAGAAAGAAACATAGCATAATCTAAATACTGTTTTTCAGGTAAAATATTGACTGTTACTTCTGTGCGAACTCAAGAGGAACTGACTTCATTCATTAAAAATGACCTTGAGACGAGTTGAATAGTTCGTTCTAGTATCGTTTGAGCACTTGAAAATATTTGATCAATTTACACGCAAATAATAATTTGGACTTAAGTGTCCGAATAGTTTATTAAACCTTATGAATCCTAAAAAATTACATAAATGAGATACATTTTAAACATAAAGTTTCGTAAGAATATTGAAAGCAGAACTATATAAAAAGACATACAAAACCCATTATGTATTTTAAAATAGGGAAATTTTTTTTTGGCGTCTAGAATGTTTTACAAAAGCATAAAAAAACAGCTTTCAAAGATTCATTCAAAAATAATGAATTATGTTTCAGTTGATTTTTAAAGTTTTTTTCTTCTTTTTAATTTTATTTTTATACCTTTAAGTTACTTCTTAATTGTTCTCAGTTAAGAAGTTCTCAATTAAAAGTATATAATAATAATAATAATAACAACAACAACTTTGCAATTATTATTCATTCATCACATCAACAAAAAATATTAATTACAGTTATTATTTTGATGAAAGATTTCCATAATAAAATAATAATAAAAAATAATAATAAAATAATAATAAAAAAATAACAAAAAATAAATAAAAAAAAAAAAAAAATAACAAAAAATTTATTTTATTTTATTTTATTTTAGACTCAGGATGACAGTGACCAGTGTTCAGTTCACACACTACAAATGACGTCATTGCACCATTACATTAAAACTCAGATAGACACAGATCACACAGATAGAGATTCAAATCAATTACTTTGAACTGTGCTTCCAAAAATTTGAGCAAAATTGCATTTAATGCATTTAATGCATTCCTCTAGGCTAGAGGATTGAAATCTTATTATATGACT
>NC_039259.1:27605955-27645955 GCF_003368295.1 Carassius auratus | reverse complement strand
TTGACAACTTAAAAGCAAAATATATAATTTGTGTTTCCTCCAAGCTTTTAACCTGGCAACACAGCCTTTACAAATATTAACCACCGTATTTGTATTAAAACTGTGGTTATTCAAAAGAACATGGTTACTTAACTTTTCTTTGCAAAACAAATTCAATATCTTTGGATATTTGGATAGAACTGTAGGCCTCCTGTCTAAATGGTTTGTTTTCTAAGGTTTAATAAAAATAAAAAACATCAAATGAATCAAATGATTTGAAGCGATTTTAATTCCTGATCTGAATCAAATGATTTGAAGCGATTTGAATTCCCGTTCTGAATCAAATGATTTGAAGCGATTTGAATTCCCGTTCTGAATCAAATGATTTGAAGCGATTTGAATTCCCGTTCTGAATCAAATGATTTGAAGCGATTTGAATTCCCGTTCTTAATCAAATGATTTTGAAGCGATTTTAATTCCCGATCTGAATCAAATGATTTGAAGTGATTTGAATAAAATGATTTGAAGCGATTTGAATTCCAGATCTGAATCAAATGATTTGAAGCGATTTGAATTCCCGTTCTTAATCAAATGATTTGAAGCAATTTGAATTCCCGATCTGAATCAAATGATTTGAAGCGATTTGAATTCCGATCTGAATCAAATGATTTGAAGTGATTTGAATCAAATGATTTGAAGCGATTTGAATTCCTGATCTGAATCAAATGATTTGAAGCGATTTGAATTCCCGATCTGAATCAAATGATTTGAAGCGATTTGAATTCCTGATTTGAATCAAATGATTTGAAGCGATTTGAATTCCTGATCTGAATCAAATGATTTGAAGCGATTTGAATCAGTGTTAATTTTGACACAAAATTTTAATTTAGTTTTAGTCTTAGTCTTTTGACTATAATTCTTTTTAGTTTTAGTCAAGTTTTAGTCATCTGATTTGTTTTAATTTTAGTCTTATTTTAGTCGACTAAAATAAGACTAAAATCAATAACAGCTGTATTTTTTACAGCTGGTATAGGAAACAAACTTAACCAAAATATACAACACAACACAAATTCAACTTTTTCAACACAACTGTGTCTTTATTTCGATTCAAAAGCTTTTATGCAGCAACAAACACTGTTATGATAATGTAAACAATAACTAGCTGCCAATTGACCATCAATAAAAGAAAAATAAAGTTAGGTCCAGGACCTTAAAGCTTACAGCTGAGCTGAATAAGGAGTGCATACATTTAAAGTAAATATTTAATAAGTTGGGTGGATTAAAAAAGTAACAAGATTTTATAAGGTATTCATTTGTCTAGCAATATTGTATGTTTTAAATACTACAATATTGCTAGATTAGTATGTATAATGATAGGATGTGAACATTCACGTTTCACATGACTAATATAGAAATATTTGTGATATTGTCAAAAAGTAGAACATTATAAAATATACTAAACATTAGTATTAATCAAATGTATGTATCATAATATTACGTTTTAGTATTGTGCTCTCATCTAACTTGAAGAAGGGGCTATTTTACAGTACTTTTCAGTTCGTAATATTTAATGCTACAACATCTACGCACAGCACTATTCCAATTTTGCTTAGCTCAATAAACAAAAGAACATCGTTGTGAAATTACATTTGAGGAAATGTCCGGGTGGCTCGTTTGTAAATGTCTTTTCAAATTGGTTGTGTTCTTGCCACGAATGAGCGCTCCGCGTGCTTTAAAGTTGTTTTGTTTTGTTCGTCGTCAAACGTGAAGTGAGCTGTGGACATTTTGTCGCTCTTTTAGACATCACCTCTTCGAATGCCGACTTCCCGGGAGCTCATTTAAAAACTGAAAACCTTCGCTTCACGTCTCAATAAGTCAGGCTCTGATTGGTTCTCTTCTCTCATGCAGTCTGTTATGTTTTGCCGGTTCTTTTGCTCATTCCTCGCATCTCTCCCGTCTGCTGATTTGATTTTCGTCACAGTCTATTTTCGTCTCGTCCTTTATTCGTTGACGATAATGTCAATCAATTTAGTCATAGTTTTAGTCTCCATCAGTGCCTTCTTTTTTAGTTTTCGTTTCGTTTTCGTCCGCAAAAATATATTCGTGACGAAAATAATGACGAAAATATTTAGTCAACGAAATTAACATTGATTTGAATTCCTGATCTGAATCAAATGATTTGAAGCGATTTGAATACCCGTTCTGAATCAAATGATTTGAAGCGATTTGAATTCCCGTTCTGAATCAAATGATTTGAAGCGATTTGAATTCCCGTTCTGAATCAAATGATTTGAAGCGATTTGAATTCCCGTTCTGAATCAAATGATTTGAAGCGATTTGAATTCCCGATCTGAATCAAATGATTTGAAGTGATTTGAATAAAATGATTTGAAGCGATTTGAATTCCAGATCTGAATCAAATGATTTGAAGCGATTTGAATTCCCGTTCTTAATCAAATGATTTGAAGCGATTTGAATTCCCGTTCTTATTCAAATGATTTGAAGCAATTTGAATTCCCGATCTGAATCAAATGATTTGAAGCGATTTGAATTCCGATCTGAATCAAATGATTTGAAGTGATTTGAATCAAATGATTTGAAGCGATTTGAATTCCTGATCTGAATCAAATGATTTGAAGCGATTTGAATTCCCGATCTGAATCAAATGATTTGAAGCGATTTGAATTCCTGATCTGAATCAAATGATTTGAAGCGATTTGAATACCCGTTCTGAATCAAATGATTTGAAGCGATTTGAATTCCCGTTCTGAATCAAATGATTTGAAGCGATTTGAATTCCCGTTCTGAATCAAATGATTTGAAGCGATTTGAATTCCCGTTCTGAATCAAATGATTTGAAGCGATTTGAATTCCCGTTCTGAATCAAATGATTTGAAGCGATTTGAATTGCCGATCTGAATCAAATGATTTGAAGCGATTTGAATTCCCGATCTGAAACAAATGATTCGAAGCGATTTGAATTCCCGATCTGAAACAAATTATCTAAAATCCGAGAGATGTCAAATTTGAAAATGAATGGCCTTTTGGTCATTTATACACATATAAACATTTAATTGTTTGATCAAAAATATTGCTAGGGCCTATGTAGATGTGGCTGGATATCGGTAGAGACGCGTCATAGCGTCTCGTTTAAATTCAATGCCTTTGGTCATGAACAAATTCTTTAATTTCGATTTCCTTACATAGTTGAGAAAGTTTCCAACGCTGAGGATGAGTTTGCAGAAACTGGGCAGCAGTGAACTTTTCCTGAGATCTGCGGACGACACACTTCACTTTAGTAATTTAGCAAAAACAGTAATTGTGTGTGTGCTAATAAATACTGTACATTAAACAAAGACGTGTGTAAAGTATTAACAAATGCATTAATGTTTGCAAAATTGTGTGTGATTTTTTTTTCCAGTATGTGAACTTTTAATTAGCAACTAAACGGATAAAAATAAATAAAATAAAATACTTAATAAAATGCACTAAAACAGAAACAAAAATACGCAAACAAAATACTAATACAATAAATATAAAAACAAAACAAAAAATACACAAAACAAAATACAGAAACAAATTAAAAATTATATAAACTAACATTTGAACAAATAAAATGTAAAAAAAAAAAACTAAAAAACTATTTAGCTAAATAAATGGATAAAATGGATAAAATAAATGGAAAAAACAACAGATAATACAGAAAATAAGATAAAAAAGTAACTAAAATATGAAAAAATAAACAAAAATAAAACAACAAAACAAATTAATGAGCTAAATGAACAAAATAAACAGAAAAACAAAACAGATAAATTAAATATAAAAAAATTTAGCAAATGGAAATGCATAAACAATACATTAAAGAAACTACATTCAAAACAAAAATTAAAAAGAATGAAAAACTATAATGTGAAAAAAATATACAAAACACAAACTAATTAGCTTAATAAATAAATGGATAAAATAAACATGAAAAAAACCAATACATTAATAAATTACATATAAAAATAAAACAAAAAAAAACATTAAACAAACAAATTTATTTATTTTTTTTTTCAAACGTGATCTCACACATTGCACAAGAATCTGACTGAAGGTTTCGAGTCGTAAAGGAACTCTGCTGATCTTTAGGAGCAGAGGAGTAGTGACCATCAGCGGCGGTCAGCAGCGGTCAGTACTCACTCTCACACGCCGTCTCCAGCAGCTCCACCTTGGGCTTCAGGATCTCCAGCACAGACAGAGTCTCCTCACACAGCAACATGCATTCAATCCTCAGCTGGTAACTGAGGACACAAACACATAATAACTGCCTCATGCACCTACAGCATCAGAACAACAGTGTGTGTTTACCAGGGCACAGCCAGCAGTGAGAGGTAAAAGTGGTCCACGTTTGCCAGTTTGTCCGGATCTCCTTGAAATGATTTTAAGTTGTCAATCTGGAGAAGTTAAAAGCAAGCAGGACAGACTGTCGATTTACTCAGAAAACACAGATTGTGAGCTATACTTTCATTTGCATCATGTGAGGTACTTGCATATGATTTTGTTTTACAGAGAAGTACCTCGTGTTTTTCTGGAAGCAGTTTTAGCAGCTGTTTCAGGGACTCGACGTCAAATTTCGAACAGTCTCCTTTCTGCACCATTGACACGAACTCTTCATTTGAGCTGTTTGAGAGTGAAATAAATTAAACGTCTCATCACAAGATCACATAAACAGACACAAACCGATCCAGAAAGGATTATCGTACCACTTGAACTGCTTCAGAAAGATATTCAGGTTCATATTCTTCTTGGGGTCAATGAAGGAAATCTGAGAAATAGGAGAAAAATGTTTATTTGGGAGTTATTCATCAGTAATGATGTTTTACTACAGGCTTTATGAAATCTGGTATTTGTTCAAATTCAGTAAATAAAAGTTATTATTATTTTCTTGTTTTTTTTTTTTAAATATACAATCTTTCTGGTTAAAGGTTAAATTAAATTAATAAATCAAAAAGAAATGTGTAATCAATTAATTGTAATCCTAGGATTTATAGAATTTAATGATTAATTAAGTGCTTAAATATTTTTATATTCAAATGAAATCCATTTTATTTTGATCACAAATTCCATTTTTATTCTTTTCCAAATTCAGCTTTTTTTTCATCGTAATTTTTCAGGATCATTTTTTCCATTTAAATTTTTCAAGACTCCGTTTTAAAGGTCAAATGAAATTTTAATCAAAAAGCATGCGTTACATTTTTAATTTCAATGAAATGCATTATATTTATTTTTTAAATTCAGTTTTTTACCCCAAAAATTCCTTGCTTTTTTGTTTTAATTATTCTGGATTCCATTTTAATGGGTTAATTAAAATTAATAAAATAATTTATAAAAACAAAACACGTCTACTTAATTTATTTCATAAAATTTACTTAATTTTAATTTGATCTTTTTAAAGTAATAAAGCACTATGAAATGCATAACATTTTTCAGAATGTGCGTTGTGGATTTTACATTTTCAGGATTTATGATTTGATACAAACTTAAATAAAAGCAGTGGTAATAAAATTATTATTACTTTGAGAACTACATTATTACAATTTTTTTATTAATTATTAAAAAAAACTAAATTCTCATCCAAAAGTACAGGATTCTGTGACTCAGTCTGCATTTTCCTCATAAAATAAAGTAATCATAAGGCTCTATATTGTAAAGAAATAACCTCTCAGAGGACTTTCCCCTCAGTCTTCAGTGATTTGTTCAGGATCTCTCACCTCTTTGGGCTCCTTCTTGAGCGGCGCGGCGAGGCTCGTGTCTTTGGGTTCGGCGAGCGGCAGACAGAAGAGCTGCTCGATGCTGCTGTAATTGGGCTCCAGCTGAGATTTGCTTGTGACAGACGCCCACAATGAAGGACCATCTACAAAAGAACAACATACACTCAAACATGCGCTGTGTGTTTGCACACAAAAACGCAAGAGCTGATAGAAAGCATCACTTCCAGTCTGATTCAATGTCATGATCTAAACGGATTTAATCAATGCTTCTGAGATTCACAGCTCAGTCTGAGGCACTTTGCCATTACATTATCCTTGAGTCGAAACGAATACTCTAAAATGATTATACTATTGGACCGAGAGAAATTCTGATTAAAATCGACACATATTTCTGGTACATTTATGGTACTTTTTCAACTTGTTTATCATGCCTGATTTTTTAATTAAAAATACATAAAAATGTTGTCTGTGCGGCCAAATCAAATTCAGAGGAATTAGAATTATTTAGTCTTATTTTGCTCTCAACTAATTCAGATAAACCTAAAAAAAAAAATTATTTTAATTTTGATGATTATAACTGACAACTAAGGAAAATACCAAATTCAGTATCTCAGAAAATTAGAATATAACTTAAGACGAAAACAAAAAGGATTTTTAGAAATCTTGGCCAACTCAAAGTATGATCATGTACAGCACTCAATACTTAGTTGTGGCTCTTTTTGTCTGAATGACTGCAGCAATGCAGCGTGGCATGGAGTCGATCAGTCTGTGGCACTGCTCAGGTTGCTCTGATAGTGGCCTTCAGCTCTGAAGAAATGAAATCTGCATCTCCATAAAGTTGGTCAGCAGCAGGAAGCATGAAGTGCTCTAAAACTTCCTGGTATACGGCTGTGTTGACCTTTGACCTCAGAAAACACAGTGGACCAACACCAGCAGATGACATGGACCCCAAACCTTCACTGACTGTGGAAACTTTACACTGGAGCTCAAGCAACGTGGATTGTGTGCCTCTCCTCTCTTCCTCCAGATTCTGGGACCCTGATATCCAAAGGAAATGCAAAATTGACTTTCAACACAGAACATAACTGTGGACCACTCATCAGCAGTCCAGTCCTTTGAAACCCATGTCTTGCATACGTCTGTGTGTAGTGGTTCTTGAAGCACTGGCTCCAGCTGCAGTCCACTCTTTGTGAATCTCCCCCACATTTTTGAATGGGTTTTGTTTCACAATCCTCTCCAGTGTGCAGTTATCTCTATTGCTTGTACACTCTTTTCTACCACATCTTTTCCTTCCCTTCACCTCTCTATTAATGTGCTTGGACACAGAGCTCTGTGAACAGCCAGCCTCTTTTGCAGTGACCTTTTGTGTCTTGCCCTCCTTGTGCAAGGTGTCAATGGTCGTCTTTTGGGCAACTGTCAGGTCATCAGTCTTCCCCATGATTGTGTATCCTACAGAACTAGACTGAGAGACCATTTAAAGGCTTTGCAGGTGTTTTGAGTTAATTATCTGATTAGAGTGTGGCACCAGGTGTCTTCAATATTGAACCTTTTCACAATATTCTAATTTTCTGAGATACTGAATTTGGGTTTTTCATTAGTTGTCAGTTATAATCATCCAAATTAAAAGAAATAAACATTTGAAATATATCAGTCTGTGTGTAATGAATGAATATAATATACAAGTTTCACTTTTTGAATGGAATTAGTGAAATACATTAACTATGATATTCTAATTATATGACCAGCACCTGTATATATAACTAGCTGTAATAAAACGTCTGCATTTTATTTTTGCTAGTATTTTCCAATTAGATAAAATTATAGTTTTTCATATTAATAATTTTAGTTTGTCATTTTAATGTTTATGTTATTTCTACTGAGTTTTAATTTAAATGTTTACAACAAGCTGATAAAATAAAAACCGTTAACGCTAATTTTTTTCTGATGAAAGATAGCGATGTATAGTCATGAAAAGCCATAATATAAAATGTCGTTAATGAATATTTATGGAGTAATCTGCTTTTTTGTAGAGTTGGTAAAAAAAGTGCCAGTTTTTCACCAGAGATTCAGTCAAATTGCAGGTTCAGAAATATGGCAGCATCATAATATATATTTTTTACACAGGGATTGGTAGGTCTGTTAGTAGAATCCTTTGACTTTAGCAATCTTTGTTACATTATGTGCCAATGGTGACCTTTTAAAAATAGGGAAACATGTTTTCATGTTTTTTCTCCAAAGTTTGCAGTTCTGTTACTCAAGAAATATTACTCAAGACCCTTTTGAAAATCGTAAAAATTCACATTTTCAGCAGTCAAAAACCAAATGTGGGTCAGTTTGCAAATATATGATACTTTTTTTCATTTAAAGAGTTTCTGAAGAATAAATAATATTGAAACTAGGAATGCATCTCATTTCCTTCTGTCAAGACAACTGCATTAAACATACCCACCTGAGTGCCATAAATATTATTTTTCCAAAGTTTGCATGTCTATAACTCAAGAAGCATTAAAGATATTGTCATATGGTTTTAGATTCTAGTTCTTAATAAACTTTTATTTCGGAATCGTACATTTCAAGGCCCTACATCGTTCATGTCCAGACATATGGGAATCTCAATGAGGCTTTAAGTCCAGATTGTTGGGTATTACCCATTTTCAGTGGTTTAAAAGCAGATTTGACTACTTTATATGCAGCTGTACAACGTTTGGAGAAATAAATGTTAAAATTAGAATTGTTTCTTGTTTACCTCAATCAAAACAATTACATTGAACATGGCTCTTTGAGTGTCTAAATATTTTTCCATGACATTTAATATTTTGGCCTTCATCGCTATACGTGCCCATCTTTCTGGCTTTACTGACGAGATGCACATGACTATCACAGTGTGAGTTACCGTGCATCCCAAACTGGGAACAAAAGCTTTCCTCAAGTATCTCACCGGTGACGGCTCTGGAGTTCAGCTTCTGCCAGTTGAGCTTCTTCATCCGGAGCGAGGGATGAGGGCCGCTCCTCACCAGCGCCGAGTAACACTGACCAACTGGGTAAAACGTCTGGGCCACGATCACATCACCTGCTCCTGGAGGAAGAAGAGGAGGCACAGTCATGCCAGGTAAAGCTGGAGGCAGTGGAGGAACTGTAGAAGCCATCCCTGGAAGAGGAGGAGGAGGAAGCATTGATGCTCCTGGAAGAGGAGGAGGAGGTGGAGGTGGTGGATGAAGCATTGATGCTCCTGGAAGAGGAGGAGGAGGATGAAGCATTGATGCTCCTGGAAGAGGAGGAGGAGGTGGAGGATGAAGCATTGATGCTCCTGGAAGAGGAGGAGGAGGATGAAGCATTGATGCTCCTGGAAGAGGAGGTGGAGGTGGAGGAAGCATTGATGCTACTGGAAGAGGAGGTGGAGGTGGTGGATGAAGCATTGATGCTCCTGAAAGAGGAGGTGGAGGAAGCATTGATGCTCCTGGAAGAGGAGGAGGAGGTGGTGGATGAACCACTGATTCTCCTGAAGGAGGAGGAGGTGCAGGAGGAAGAGGAGGAGGCACACTCATGCCAGGTAAAGATGCAGGCAGTGGAGAACATATAGAAGTCATTCCTGGAGGAGGAGGAGGTATAGATGCTCCTGGAGCAGGAGGAGGAGGAGATCCAGTCTTTGTTGAGTTGGGAGAAGGTTCATGGTTTTTGGTTGGTTTGCAGGAACACTCCAGTGTGTCCTCTTTGGTCTCCGTCTGTACGGCTTGATTCTTTCTCTTGTATTCGTAACCGTCGACTTCATAAGAGCCTTTGGACAATTCCTTTCTGAAAACAAGACGCTGCAGGATCTTCTCACATGAGTCCATCTCCGCTGAACCCACAGAGAGAGAGAGAGAAAACACATTTCATCAGTACATTACACTCTTAAAAATACATCTGCTTAAAAGGTTCTTCACAGCGATGCCATAGAAGAACGATTTTCGATTCCACAAAGAACCATTCAGTCAAAGGTTCTTTAAAGAACCGTGTCTTTCTTACCTTTTTCATAATCTTTCACCACAAAGAAGCTTTTATGAAACTGAAAAGTTCTTCAGATGTTAAAAGTTCTTTATGAAACCATTTAGACAAAAAGGTTCACTAAATTAAATCTTACAAAAAAAGAAAAGAAAGAAACACCAGGAAATAAGTAACTACAAATAAATATTAGCATAATTTAGTGATTAATTCAAAACTTTCCTTATACATTTATTTGTTTATAAACAAATTACACGAATTGAACACATTGGCCGATGCAATTTTGGAAAAATGCCAAATATCGGCCGATATATCGGCCTTAGCGATATATCGGCCTTAGCGATATATCGGCCTTAGCGATATATCGGTTGACCACTAGTAAATAATTTAAATAAAAATGCAAGTAAATGAGTGTAAATAGCAAATTAATATACAAGAAAATAAATAAATAAACAAACAAGCATAAAGAAATTAAAATGAATCAAGTAAATAAGCAAGTAAATAAGTACAAAACTGAAGTTGATATATCGGTAAATAGTTTATATATAAATTAAGTAAATAAGTAATCAATATACGTAAATAAGCAATATAAAAGATAAAAAAATAAATACATAAATAATTAAACAAGTGAATTAATATATGTACATATTTACATTTAGTCATTAAGCAGATGCTTTTATCCAAAGCGACTTACAAATGAGGACAGTGGAAGCAAAGCTGCTCGGATTGAGTTGGGCAGGTCATTATAACAAAAGAAAAATTTAAATAAGCAACTAACAAATTAAATATGTAAATAAGAAAGCATAATTACATTAAGTTAATATATAGGTAAAAAGAAAATCATGTAAATAAAAAAGTAGATATACAAACAAATAGGTAAATAATCAAATAAATATAAGTTAAAAAAGTAAATAATCAAGAAAGTGATGCATGAGTTAGTAATAATAATAATAATAATAATATTATGTTATTATAAATAATAGTAATAATATATATTTAATAAGACCATAAATAAAAATAAACAAAGCAAGAACAAATAAGTATGCAATAAATAAATACCATAGTATTTAATGATTGTTGTATGTCATAGATAACTGATCAAAAAATAAATAAACTTCCTTAATGAGTGATTGTGTCCCTTAGTAAAAAAAAAAACAAAAAAACATACAAAGGATTTCTATTAACACTGGCAGCAGCCACAACTTTTCTACATTTGAGAATAACGTACTGTAAGATTGTTGTGATCTCCACATTAGGACAGACAACTATTCACCTATCAATAAAGGGGCCAGTGTTTCAATCAGAATCCACTCTCTGAGAAACAGAGTGGAATGAAGAGAAACTCACAGCTCTGAGCGATCAGTACGGCTCTGTTAGCGAGCGCCTCCAGCGCCTGCCAGATATCGGCTCGCTCGGGACCCAGCAGCAGCAGCGCCTGCAAGACGGACAACAGCTGAAGAGACGACGGGAAGCTGCTCACCTGCAAACACACCCCACCAGACCAGACCAAAAACACACAGAGAACATCACAGATCTGAAAGAGGAGCATGAACACCATACAACTGATCTAAAATATACAGCGGAGGCCAAAATGAGCAGAACACTAGTATTCTGACCAGCTAAAAGTCAGTTATTTCTATCATTTATTTATAATTTCCAAACATTAATTTTGCCTTTAATTGTAATAATGCAGTGAGATCTTTAATACATTACTTTTACATTAGAATGTTTTTGGTTTTATTTTATTTTTTGTTTTTCTGAGCAAAAAAAATAATTGCCTATCATACAATTTTACCATGATTTACAGAAGAAAACAGCTACAATGTAATTCAGTGTAACTGTTTATATACCAAAAGAAACATCTTTTCAGACATATTTAGAACAAGAATTATTAGATTACATTAAAAGTGTCTTAGTATCCTATCCTAGCAATGCCTTTCTTTATTTAAAACCTAATAGAATTTAGTAAGGTCACTTATTTGATATAAGTACAGGTCAGATTATGTATGTTTTTTCACATTTACAAAAGTATATATGTTAGACTGAACGACGATGGAGGATTATTTATTTTAATTCCACAGATGTTATTTGAAACAATAACGTAAACACTATTTGCATTTATTATACTCTCCGACTCTATGTATATAAAATAAAAATCTAAATTTAAAGGTTGTGAACAAACAAGTTATATTTACATTTATTCTCCAGGTCAGACACACTTGTGCAAAGCTTTTCCTTGCCCATTAATGATAAAACGACTATTAATATAAAGTAAAATGGGAAAAAAAACGATATTTTTGGCTATATTATGGCTGATCCCTTGCTGCTCACCTTGTTAAACAGAGATGTGAAGACTTCCTGATGGTTGCTCATGTCAGTTCCTCCATGAAGCCTCAGGAGTTCGTCCTCATCCTCAGCCATGGCCTCTTCAAACGCCTCACACTGGATGATCAAGTCTTCATCATCTTCTTCTCTAAAACACACACACACACACACACACACACTAACTGAACACTTCAACTTGAGCTTGATTGCATTGCTCGGTGTGCATTTCTACTTTGTTTTTCTATGCACAGTTGTACATTTCAACAAATTAAACATGAGCTCACCTTAACTTCGGCAGCAGGCGAAGCAGCTGTAATCCTGGTGGATGAAAATAAACAAAGTCCATGAATATACCATAAACAATGCTCAAAAACATCTACAGCTCTGTTGGAAAGCTCAGTTGTGTTAATGCACAAAAAAGGAGGCGTGTGCTTGAGTGACAAACAGCTGAATGCAATTAAGTTTCATTAATTAAACTGCATACTAACCACACTACTCATACTAGTTTTGTAGTATGCATATTATGCAAATGACCTTTTTTCCAAATGTGCAATATACAGATGTGTTATTTTAGTATTATTGAGGTACTATTTTAGATTTTATTAACATACTATTTTTTGCAGTATGCAATGTGAATATCATGCACAATAGGTTGCACACGTAGATGACCAAGTAAACTTGTCAAAGTGTGCTATATACAATAAGAAACAAGAGTTAAAACGGTCTTTACTCATTATGCGATCAGACTGCAAATTTACAGAAATAACACTACATTAAAGCATACTACTGTCTCAATAGTTGCACACTGCTTCATATTCTAGTAGGCATGTGTACACTGTGCAGTATGTAGTATGCTAGTATTATATAAAAGCTGTATTTAGAATAATAACTGCTTTCAAAATCGCATACTTGCATGCTACTCATACCTTTCTACAGTATACACTAAATAAAGGTTTAATGTACTATTCACAGGCAACTGCAGACAGTACAAAGTGCATAGTATGCAGTATCTTGGTTTGACGTACCGATGAACTCCTTGCGCATCTTGTCTCTCTGCCGCAGGTCGTCGGCGCTGAAGATCAGGGCGTTTATGACGCTCAGAAGGGTCACCAGGTAAGGCACATTATCAGTGGACTGGAGCTCATTCATAATCACACTGAATCGATACTGCTGCGTCTTCACAGACTGTTAGAGAAACACAACACTAATGTCATGCAGACTTTATATTGAGCTTCATGTTACATGCAGGCCCCGTCAATCAACCTTTGCACTTTAAAAAAAGATAATCGTCCAATTTAAAGTTTGATAAAATATGCATGCATAAAATTTCACAGAATATCTGTGGTTTAAGTTCAGTTAACATAACCACCAAAAATAATTTTCTTAGCACTTTTGTCTATTTACATTAACAAGTAACTAAACATATTTAAATCAAGCCACGTTAACTTGAGAAGTTAAAATGACAAGATATTGTTTAAAAAACAAATAAATAATGAATTAAAGCTTATACAAAACAAGCAAAATAACTTAATAGAAACAAAAAAAAAAGACTAACAAGATTTTTTTCTTAAAATCTCATTAGTAATGAAATCTAGTACATAAATAAATAAAGCAGGTAGATGTGTTAAAAATATGTAAATATACAAGTAAATAAGTAATGTGATGTGTACATAAATAAGCAAATATATATTAAAAAAATTAAAAATAAATCATATCCGACATATGGGGTAAGATAGAAAATATTCATGAAAACAAAGATAATTTTATTTCTTAAAATCAAAGTTAATATATTGTAAGTTAATAAATATGCCAGCAAGCAATTAAAAAATAAAGTAAATGTATCTTGGTTCAAGAATGTTTAGATATTTTTACTGTAAAAACAATGATATAAAGAAAATAATCTTTTCAAAATATCTTAATTTATATATTAAGAATTAATAAAATTCCTCAGTCTATTTAGAAGCCACAGTGTGACGTTTTTAGTTTTTTTCCCCACATGCAATCACACACTGATATATTAAGGGGCAAAATCCATCACAAACATTCACATGAGATGCATGTGCACTTCAGAACACCAGGTGTAAAAGACACTTAAAACTCACGTTCTGATCTGATATAAATCCCGTTACTCAGACGGAAGAGCACGAATCATACAATCATTTGAACACTTGCCTTGTAATAGTCCAGAGCATCTAACGCGAGTCTGTGACCCTCGGAGGAGAACATGCTGAGGGCCGCCAGCAGCTCAAACACCTGCTTCTTCACCATGGTGTTAGATGTGTCCAAAGCTGGAGGCAAAGGGAAAGGAAAAACTGTGTTTTTAGCTTCTTCCTCCATCGTTTTGTCCATCTCCAATTTTGGAATGTGTTACCAGCTAACTTTTTGGGAGATGTAATGTGTGTAACTTTGTACTTCTGATGTTTAAAAAATAATCAGCCCAAGCATGTGATAGGTGTGAAGACTGAGCAATGCAGATACTGAGAGCAATGCTTTGGAGGAATGCATGTTTTCTGAATTTATCTGGTCTCCATTAGTTGTTTTGTTGAGTATCATACTTTATTTGGCTTTTAGGGGTCATCATGTTGAGATGAAAAGTTGAAATGATGACATAGTAAGCCATAATTCTATTATACAAGTCATAATTATCACACTGTCAGTTTTGAGGTAAAAAGTCATACAGTAGCTTTGAGACAGCCAAAATCATCAAGTTAATTATGAGATAATGTTATAATTATGATAAAATGTCATGATTCACTTAAGAGATTGAAAGTCAAATTAAGACAAGTCAATTATGAGATAAAAACTCATAATTCTGATAGAAAGTCAAATAAAGACTAGTCAATTATGAGATAAAAACTCATAATTCTGATAGAAATTCAATACATTAGTCAATTATGAGATAAACTCAATTCTGATAGAAAGTCAAATAAAGACAAGTCAATTATAAGATAAAAACTCATAATACTGATAGAAAGTCAAAATGATGATAAGTCAATTATGAGATTAAAAGTAATTTATTCCGATTATAAAACAATCCTTTGAAATTCCTTTTTTTTTGGGAAATGGAATGGATTATTGACATCAGAATTTTTTTTTTATGTTTGCATATGCATTTTTTAATGAGTATTATATTTGATGCATCAGCCTTTTATGGCTCATGTAGTCTGATATAGTGACAATATGAAAAACAACTAAATTTTATTCAGTGACTCAAACTAAAAAAATATGCAATAGATTTTGCTAAAGGCTATTGCACATCGAATATGATTCAGTTGAAATAAGACAGTAAGAGCGTCTTTACCCTGCGACAGCTTGCGCACGTATCCCTCATTATCCACGATGAAGTGAATCCCAGCGGAGGAGTTCAGCACGGCTCTCACACAGCTCACACACGTCAGCTGCAGCAGAGCGTCTGCGATTCGAGAGCAGCCGCGTCCCGACAGACGGGCCAGGGCCTCCAGCAGCAGGTCGAGGCCCGAGAGCTCCAGGAACTGCACCATCCAGGCCTGTTCGCTCTTCATCAGCCGCTTCTTCAGGCCTGAGTAGTTGACCACGGTGGGCACCTGCAGCAGACGGATGCACAGCTCGGCATCTGCGTTCTCCAGGTTGGCCTCCTGCGAGCCGTCCGAGTCATGAGACGAGCCCATTCGACCTTGCATAGCCACCCACTTCTTCTGCGCACCGTCTGACTTCCCAGACATGATGATGAAGATCGAGGGAGGTGCTGCAAAGGGAAAAAGCTGAGAATTTAATTACACACACAAATCTAATCGTTTATTTAGATTCACACACAAAAACGTAAATCTCGTCTCTACAGCATGCCAAATATAAATTGGGTTTAACTTGAAGAAATTGTGAAAGAATTAAATAACTACTGTACTGCAAAAAATATTTCTCAAAGGAATAATAATAATTATTATTATAATTAAACAATTTACAATAAGCACAATTATTTTTATAATGAGGTGCTGCGGAACAGAACTTATACTGAATAAATGAAATATGAAAAATATATTTAGGATATTCCCAATAATAACAATAATAATACAATTTGTTAAAACAGAAATCGCTTTTATTATTATTATTATTATTATTATTATTATTATTATTATTATTATTATTATTATATTATATATATTATAAGTGCTGTACAACTGCACTTATATACCGTATAAATGAGCTCACACAAACACCAATGCAGAAGGTCAGAAAGTCACTTGAGGTTAAAGTAGGCTACACTCCAAAATATACTAAACTTAAGCTTTTGGATGAAAAACTATAATCTGCATCATCAGAGGCCAAACACCAAAGGTGCGTAGGCACCTATTGTATCCGTTAGTGTGAAGTCTATGGCTGCCCATAGAACTGTTTGCGGGACAGTTGTGAAATTTGGCACACTGATAGAGGACAGTGAGAAAAGCTAACATAGTAAATTTGGAGTCTCTAACTCAAACTCTCTAGCACCACCACTTTTTTCAAATTTTATGCTAATAACTCAAGTTTAGTCATAACGTTTCTGAATAGCACGTGAACAAATCCTACGAAAAGCATGCAAAAGTGGACGTGGGGCTATATCTCCACAACGGTTTGGCCTATTGAGACCAAACTTGGTGTGTGTTATAACAAGTTTGACCTGAGACTACATGCAGTGTTTCGGTCAGTGTTACCTAGTGGTCAGGAGATATGAAAAAAATAATGTTTTGGCTCATAACTTCTGAATGCTTTGGCCAAAAATGACAAAACTGGTCCCTTTAGATTCATGCATCATGCCAACTCGAATTATATCCATTTTTCCTATGCTGTATTTTACGAACCCATTAGCGCATCGTTACGAAACTAAAAGTCACAAAAGTTTTTGGCTCCATACACTCATGGTACTAAAAGTTTGGGGGCAGTTATACTAGTTATACTGAAATTTACATTAAGCAGTTGTAAGGGGTGATGTTGATAGATTCCTTCATGACCAGAACACCAATTTGACCAATATTGGCTAAACTTCTTGTCCAACATTTTGATTCATATCGAAAAACTCCTCCTAGATCGTTGCTCCGATTTTCACCAAATTTGGCTCGGATCATCTTCAGACCAAGCTGGCAAAAAGTTATGGATTGCGTGTCGATACACAAAATGTTTCTTTTAGCACATCAACAAATTTTGATTGAAAGATTCCAAAATGCATCTGAGGCTGTGTCTCTGCAATAGGGGTGGTTAATCTGTCTGATTTCCCGATTCGATTCGATTACGATTATTGAAGTCCCGATTCGATTACAGTCGATTTTCGATTATTAACGATTCTCGATTAACGATTATTGATTTTCCATTTCACAACAGTAAGTAGTAAACAAACTGTGTAAATCATTACTAATAAATGGTAGAAACAAACCGAATGTATGTAGCGGTTGGGATTTTCAGTTTACTACATGCAGCAGGCACTCTGATTCCATGTATGGGGCACATATATATTATTCATATGACACACAAACACAAGTAGACAAGACCTTTTTAGTTCAAAATCTATGCCCCGTGTCACATCGCCTATGCTTCTGCTATGAGCAGCGCGGCCAGATCTGCCTCGCGCACGCGCCGAGTGTGCACAGCTCGGACTACTGTCAGGGTCATTGCGACTCCCCACCTTGCCTCCTCACTGTCCTATGAATACTTCGACCTCGTCTAACATACCCAGAGGCATTAGACAAAGTCTCCACTACAATACTGTCACCGCGATTGCGGAGAGGTGCGGTCAGAAGACAAATATACATGTCTAGCGCGGTAAAAATCTCCCGCTTGGTCCCCGCAACACTAACACGCCTGCTAATTTCGCAATGAACACTCCGACCCCTGCAAACATTGTTCACACCTCTGACATTTGGCAAAGGACCATTTACATTGGGCAAAGGATTCACCGTTTGTGCTTGGTGTACTTTCACTTTCAATATCACTGTCATCTTCTGGATACAGATATTCCCCTTCAGAATCAGTGTCCGCGAATAGAAGTCCCAACACTTCATTGCGGGTTTATTGAAGCCTTATTGATGCCATTAGATAATAATAAAAATAATAATGATAATAATAATAATCTAATGCCAATACTCGCTGACGTTGACAACATTGGTCAGATAAAATGGCTCACTCTCACAGTAGCTCCGCTTTTTTTTCGCACTGATTCAATGCGCTCTCGAATATTTTGTTAAGGAGCATTACGTTTTTTTGAGTCAGAGATTAAGTATTACATGTCTGCTATCTGGTGCAGGGGAGGTCGCGTGAAATTTGACACCCTATTTGACAAAATCGGCCGTTTTATTCAGTGCCGCATCTTGTCGAATAAACTCGACCATGGTGCCAAGAGGGTTAGAGCTCCTGCCATGAAAACCCAAATAAATCCACACGCTTGCTTTGAGCCCAGATGGAGCTGGGTGGTTCGGTTGGTTGCTCGCTCCTGGTTTTTCCATTTTACACACCTGTTCTGGCTGCTTGCTAACTGGAACTGGGCGCGTTCGTGACTTTCAACTCCCGGTATAATTTTTTTTTACAAAATAAAATAGTGCAAAAAAAAAATTAAAAAAAAAAATTAAAAATTTTTTTTTTTGAAAATTTAATAATCGATTCATACTCGTCCATAACATACTCGCGATTAATCAATAATCGATTTTTTTCACCACTCCTACTCTGCAAAGCTTTGAAATATTTGCACCAAACTTTGTATGTGTCCTTGTCACCTCACTCTGACCATGCAATCAATTTGGTAACATCGCCACCTATTGGTCAAGAATAATAAACCATTCTTTAACCATTAAAAATTACATTAAAATGCTAATAACTTTTTATCGCATTAGCATATTGCAACGAAACTTGTCTCAAAATATTCCCTGGCTTATTTTGACAACATAGAAACCAAATATGCCAGAACAAGCTGAATTTACGGTCCCCCGTTTTGATTTATGTTGAAAACCTACTTTTTTTTTAAACTCCTCATCAAACGTTGGTCCGATTTTCACCAAAATCAAGTCAGATGATCTTCAGACTGTGCTGACGAAAATGTATGGATTTTGTGTCAATAGACAAAACCGTATACCACAGCGATGAATTTGAGGCATTGTGCCAAAATGACAATGCTTTGGCATATTGACACCAAACTTTGTGCGTGTCATTGTCAAGACACACAGAGCACACCACATTTATTTGATTACAGCGCCACCTATTGGTCAAACTAAAAAAGCCAATAAATCATGCTACTAGAGGTTGTATTTATGATTGTTCAGCCATTACAATTACAATAATCCCAAAATGTTATTGTCATCACTGCATTTGCTGTGATGCTCCATGCCATGCTTCGTTCCCCAATTTGCCGGTGGAGTGCTTGGCCCGTAGTTGCTGCTTGCAGCTGGATTTTAAATTAAAGTTGCTGTGTATTAGAATGATTTCTGAAGATCATGTGACACTGAAGACTGACAAACTAAAAATACAATAAAACAAAGATTACATACAAAAGAAAATACAATTAATTTTTTTTTTTTTTTACTTGAAAATGTCATGTCGAATTCAATGTGTCAGAACTTTGGTCTTACTGATTGTGAATTTACTAGTGATTTCAAATCGTTTCAAAATCTGTCATACAGCACTTTTTTCTGGCATATTGTCAAATATATGTATGAAAACAAAGGTCTCGAACACCTGACTCTGTCTCTTTTGTGCATCCATGATGAAACAGGCTGCATTTCGGCACAAAATCTGCTTCACATTCAGATTTTCAACACTAACATAAAGCAGTGAAAGCACTGAGACTCCAGAGAGCTTCTTCATCTGATCTCCTGAATATATCTCCCACACAATCTGTGCTCAAGACTGAAGACGACAGCATCATGAAATCATCTTTACATACAGTGACTTTGACCTGTTTACATACAGACGACATGCAATGACACAAACAAACGCGTTCAACGCGTTTCTATTTGGCAAACGCAACATTGTTGCAAACAATAAACAAACAGTAACCAAATCGACCGAAAATCGAGCTTAATCTCCAAAACATGGCTATTTTTCGTCCTCATCATCATAATGATGATGTATACTTCAGTTGTTTGTCTTCAACTTGGTTTTACTTGAACTCATGTGTGTTTTAAAAAGGGGAACACGTAATCTTTAAGACATTGAATATTAATTTCTCCTACCTTTGATTCAGCAAGTGTTCTTTATGATGTGATGAAGAGGAGGACTGACGCAAAGAGACACTTTCCGTGCGTCTCTCCTAAAATTTGAAGTATTCCGGGCGGATGAGGGTGAGATTGTTAAATTGACTCTCGCCGCTGATGATACATGTGCTGACCACGCCCACTGAGGTCGGGGGGCGGGGCTTAACGCGCTACTCCACCAATCCAAACATTCCAGGAAACTTAAGGACTGCATACTGCGAATGTGCAGGAGTATGTAAAACTACTAGACTTTTTAAATCAACAGTTCAACCAAAAAAAAATTAAATGTGCTGAAAATGTGTTCCCCCTCAGGCCTTCCTGAGTTTGTTTCTTCATCAGGTTTGGAGAAATGTGCATCGCATCAGTGTCTCATCAATGGATGCTCTGGAGTGAATGGGTTTGGACTCTCATTCTGACGACACTTCCATTGATGAGACACCAAAGCAATGCTACATTTCTCCAAATCAGCATGTTGATAAATGAGATTCTGCACGTCATGCATGTTTGATAGATTCAGTGAGGATAAACTGAATTAGTGTCACTCACAGCTGAAACATGCGTGATCGAAAAAGAGAAGGGAATGATTCAATGAATATACAAATAAAATAATCGAATGATTATGAATCAAGTTAGGTTTTATTTGCATAAATGCAAGATCATATTGGCATGTTTTAGCAGTTTAGAATAGATAATTCTGTCATAAAAAGTGTTCATCCCTCCATGCAACAGTGTGTTATAGAAATATAAACATGCTAAATTAATACACAGACTTTTAACAATAGGATTTTTAATGTTTTTAATCACCAAGCCTGCATTTATTTGATCCAAAGTACACCAAGAAGAGTAGAAAATAAGAAATATTTTATTTATTTTAATAATAAAAAAGAAACATGATAAATTGTTCCTTGAGTAGCAAATCAGCATATTAGAATGCTGTACTGTAAGTGAAAATTTTCAATATAAATATAATGTAAAAATATTTCACAATATTACCGCTGTTACTGATTAATTTTGGATCAAATTAAATGCAGGCTTGGTCAGCAGAAGAGTATTCTTTAAAAAAAATTATCTATCTGTTCAAAAACTTCTGATTCGGTAGTTTACATGTAAAATCATAAAAAAATGTGTCACTTGAAATAAAATAAACATTAACTGAAATAAAAATAAAATAAAATATAAAAACTTTTCAGTTTCAGTTTTTTCAAGCAACATTTCTCATTTATATTTAGTTTAACTTGATGTGGTAAAATAGCTAAAATAAAAATAAAATAAATAAAATAAGAATTGAAACCAAAATAATGTAAAAACAAAATGAAAAAAAAAATGTTAATAAATAAATAAAATATAAAATAAAAAATACAAACTTTTTTTCAGCAACATTTATCTTTTTAATTTAGTTTAACTTAAAAATAACTCTAAAAAATAATAAAATAAGATAAAATAGGCACTGAAACCCAAATAAAAACTGGTTATGATTATTATGACAAGGCTAAAACAACGCTTGATGTGATTTGTTGATAATGAAGGCGCGTTTGCTCCTCCAGGCCTGAAGGGGCGCTGCACTCCTTCTGCAGTCACATGTCAACACACTCCAAATCGCGCAGAAGAACTCTTCAAAACGCTGCTGAGGAAACCACGAATATTATTTTCAAACGTTTCTTGTTTTATTGCTTGTTTTATTTACTGAAATTGAATCATGGCGTCAACAAAAGAGCTCCTAGAGATGGATCTTTACGCTTTACTGGGGATTGAATCGAGCGCGACAGAGAAACAGGTGCGTGAGTCTGTGAGCTGTTTGTGTCAGTCATACAGATATTAATTATCATCTGTTAAAGTATACACAATAACTATAAAATACGAGTGTAACGGTGTTGTTTAATCACTCGTGGAGGTTAAAGAGGGAATGTTTGGTGCTCGGATTACGAGTAGAAGAAACTGAAGTGTTTAGGTGTCAGAACATGAGCAAAATACTGATTTATTAGTGTGTTTACTTTAGGTTATGGTTCATATTTAATTGAATCCTCTACCAGAGGCTTGTAATGACATACGTCTGTGTATATTATATGTTTTAAAGATGGTTTAGACATAAAGACACTCATATTGGTTTCTGTAAGTAAACACAGATATTAAAGACAGCTTGTTAATAAATAATATTGTTTTAGACGAGAATGAAGTTATTTTGAGTGTAAAATGTTTGAGGAATCGTTTGTCACTTACATTATAGTACAGTATAGTACAGTATAGTACAGTATAGTAGAGTATAGTAGAGTATAGTAGTGATGAGGCAGTTTGTGGCCAGTAGGTGGCGCTGTCTGTCCTGTCCAGAGCAGATTGTTGTTCCTGAAGAAATGTCCAGATCAGAATTTCACCCTAAAATCATTAAACCAATATAATGTTTTAAGGAGTATATATAATTAATATCGGTACTTTAAATGTATATTATATAATATTATTAAGAATATGATTGTATATTAATTATTTTTTAAATTGTGCATTTATTATTTTCACAATATAATTTATCATATTAAATGTATTGAATTTTCTGTATTATAGTTATTTAATTTTTAATATCATTTAAATTATTATTATTTAAAAGTATTTAATATTATGAATTATATTATAACTATATATATATATATATATATATATATATATATATATATATATATATCATACTTGAAATATATTGTAAATTAAGTGTGTTAATAATGTATAAATATTACATTTATTCGTGCATATAATATGTTTATTGTGTTATGTGTTCATGATAAAAATTGAGAATATTGTGCATTCTGTACATTGTGATATACATACACACTGAACACAGGAATTAGCTAAATGTTACATATGTATAATAGATATTAATTAAAAAATATTACAAATAAAATAATAGCGTATATACACACATACACACAGTGTATATATATATATATATATATATATATATATATATATATATATATATATATATATATATATATATATATATATACTTTATGAGTCTTTGAATCATTGATTCATTTGAACGGCTGATTCATTAAGAAAATAACAGTTCTGCTGTGGCTTTAAAAGCTTATATTCTTATTGGCAAAACTACTAAAATATAACTCAATATTAACTTCTTATTTACTGAACACTGAGCACCAAACCTCCAGCTGTGGCTTTGAATAGATGCTAATGAATAAAAGTAAATCTCATGTTTAAAACCCTCCAGTTCAATCCTGATGAAGAGTTTTTTAGGTTAGAGACACGAATGGCGTTCACCCAGCAGCCGTCTGACTTCTGTCCAGCGCAGCATCAGACGTCTGGAACGTCACGCATCTTTAATATCTTCAGTTCATGCAACTTCTGTAGCCATGTTCAGCTGTTTAATCAAACTGTGGACTGTGACTCGAGACGACATGTGAACCGGAGATAGATCTGAGTCTGGATGAAGTCTAAGAAGTGTGTTTGAGCTGCAGGAAACTCATCATGTCAAGCCTGAACAGCACTTTTTAAGTTTTCAAGTTTATTGAAAGTTTATTTATTGAAAGTATAATTAGCTTTTTTGAGAGTAATATTGGATGCATCAGGCGTATCTCATAATTATGAGATAAAAGGCCATAATTATTATGAGATAAAAATAAAAATAATGAGGAAAAAAGTAAAAGATGTGACATAGAAAGTCGTTAACTTATGACTTTAAAATTTACAGGATTATTTTTTTTTTTAATGAAATAGTTTATTGAAAGTTTGTGTATATTTATAAAGGTTTGCTTTTTTTGAGAGTAATATTTGATGCATCAGGCTTTCATTGCTTTATGAGATAAAAAGTTACAATTATTATGAGATAAAAATAAAAATGATGAGGAAAAAAGTAAAAGATATGAGATATAAAGTCAAAAAAACAAAAAACAAAAAAAAAGTATTTTATGGAATTAAAACTTCATAAAAAAAAGTTATCATGTTTTTAATGCGTGTCATAGTCTGATATTGTTAAAATATGGAGTAAAAACAGCTCAATTATATTTATATTTTCTGAAGACACAAATTGAGAAAACATGCAATTTTGTGCAAAATGCAATATTTATATAACATTCTGATGCTTATCAAATTATTTTTTAACTTTATTCTTTTAAACTTAACAAACTTATTTATGTTCTGTATTTAACTTTAACTAAATTAAAATAAAATGCATTTTATTCTTGTAAATTAATTTAAATGTTGATTAATTCCCACATGCATCTTTTAGAGGTCATAAATTATTAATGGTTATGAATTATATGATCACAAACAAATGAAGGTCATATTTGCCTGTAAACTGAACTCTGAATGGAAATAATTGGCTGTGATTTATAAGGAAAGTGTTTTCATGAGTTAGCTTCATGATGAGTGTAAGAGCAGCTGGACAGATGTGAGGATCAGCCGATGTGGATGTGTTGGTCTCTGTCAGCTGATAGACAGCGTCTGATGAGAAACACACCAAGAGACGCACGGTTCACATTCCCAGAGGCTCATGGGAGTTCAGAGACGTGTGCACGGAGCCGGTCTATTGTTATAAAACCTCTCTGAAGCTTCAGGACTTCCAGGAAAGAGTCTGCAGTTATGGCCAGTGTTTTGCATATAATGTGTTTTCTGTGAAATATGTGCATTCAGCCGAAACGAGGGAGAAATGTGATGAATGCAGAGAACGGGGGATGATTCTTCTCTGTCCTCTTCTGCAGATCAAGAAAGCGTACCGACAGAGAGCTCTGTCCTGTCATCCTGATAAAAACCCTGACAATCCCAAAGCTGGTGAGACACACACACACACACACACACACACACACACACACACACACACACACACACACACACGAGACACAGACCTGACCCAGAGAAATCATCAATACAACATGATAGAAGATAGAAATCATTTCATATTCAATTCAGTCCTAAATGTCTTTCTTTCTTTCTTTCTCTTTCTTTCAATCTTTCTTTCTTTTTCTTTCTTTCAATCAGTCTTTCTTTCCTTCTTTTTCACTCTTTCCTTCTTTCAGAATGTTATTTGTTTTTCCGTTTTATTTCTGTTTATTCCCTCATTTTTTTGTATTTAAACCTTATTTTTTATATTTTATATTTATTACAAACTTTTTATTCTTTCCGCTTGTTTTCTGTTTATTTTTAACAATTTTATTTAAAAAAAATGTTTTATTCTTTTTTTATTTATCTAAACTTTAGTTTTTTTTCCTGTATTTATTTTTGTACATTTTTAATTATTGCCTTTATTTTTTGTATTTTAACTGTATTTTTATTATTTTAAACCACATGTTTTCTGTTTATTTTTAACTTTATTTTATTATTTTAAACATTTTTTCTTTTTATTTATTTATTTATATATAATCTTTCTTTCTTTCTTATTTATTTTTGTAACTTTTTAATTCTTTCCTTCATGTTTTGTATTTTAACGTTATTTTTATTCTTTCCACTTGTTTAATGTTTATTTGTTTAAATGTTTTATTTTTCTTTCCTGTATTTATTCCCTGTATTTATTTTTGTAACGTTTTTATCATTTCCGTCATTTTTTTTTTTTACTGTATTTTATTCTTTCAAACCTTTAAAACAAGTGGAAAGAATAAAACTAGAATACATTTATTGTTTTCTTTTAAATGTTTTCTTTCTTACTTTCTTTCTAATTCTTTTTGTTTATTTATTTATTTATTCCCACATATTTAAAAACATATTTTTTTATATATATATATATATATATATATATATATATATATATATATATATATATATATATATATATATATATATATATATATATATATTATACTTTTTTTTTTTAATTTATTCTTACATTTCTGTCTCTTGTATGATAATTAGGTGGTCTGGACTGACTTGCCATTGACTTGTTGACTGGACACATATGCTTTATTTTTCCCCTTATCTATATATCTCTAAAGGAATGTTTCTAATATAAATCAGGTTAATTCCCTGGCTCTCTCTGATCCTGTGCTGTTATATCATCTAACATCAGTGTCGTAGTTTAATGAGTGTCTGTGATGTCACATGATTTCTGAATCCGTTGTTTTAGCCGTTAGTTCAGCTGATGTTTGTCCTTGTTCAGAAAGAGCATAAACTCCTGTTTTCCAGCATCTGAGTCTTTGAGAGAAGCCCTACAGTAAATCATTAAAACAGGGCACTAAATTAGGGTTATGAGAGCGAGGGCGAGTCTCACGCAAGCCTGTCAAGAACACGACGAGATCATATTTCACTTCCAGATCACAACTAATTATAGTTTGCAAAGGACTATGTTTTCACGACAATTAAGTGCTTTTAACTCCACCGAATTCTCTTCATTGTCAAATTCTCATTTTTGATTAGAAGTTCTGCTTTATTAAAAAAAAAAAAACATTTTAAAAGTATTTATTTATTTCATATAATTTTTATTGTTTTTATTATATATTATGATTATTACAATTATTATAATATTATATTTAATAAAAATATAAGTAGTGCTTGTTTTAATAAAAAATATATTATAATAAAAAAATTATAATCTGTATTTATTATTCCTGGTATTTAAACTGCTGCCTTGTTTGAATAAAAACAATATTTTCTTATAAAATACTAAAATGCTTGTTTGTACTAAATTATGTAGAAATATGTTGTTGTTTTTATTTTTAAGAAAATTATTATAAATATATTATTACAATTATGATATTATTTTACATTTAATAAAATATAAATAGTACTTATTTTAATAAAAAAAAAAGTATATTATTATAAAAATGCTAATAATTTGTATTTGTTAATCCTGGTATTTTAAATGTTACCTTGTTTGAATTAAAAGTAAAATACTTAAATCTTTAAATGCATTAAATTATACAGAAATATCATTGTTGTATTTTCATTGAAAATTATTCTAAATATATTATCACCATTATCATATTCTATATTTAATAAATTAGAAATAGTACTTATTTTTTATTTAAAAAATACTTATTACACAAATGTGAATCTAATGTGGATCACTATAAACTATAAATATAAACTGTATCCATGCATTACTGTAAAAGGGAAAAGTAGCTTAATTGTTGTGAAAATAATGTTGCAATTGCATGAACACATTAATCTTTTTTTATGTTGTTGCAAAATATAATCCTACAAAATGTTTCAGTTGATTTTGGAGGGACATTATTTTCATGAGAGTTCAAGCGCAAAGTTAACCGCATCAAGCCACTGTAGATCAGATACGGTTAAAATCATGGCTCAAACCCAAGACAAGCACAACTGAGACCAAACATTCGGAGCAGATCGAGGCAGCATGACATAAGACGAGACGTAACGAAAGCATGTGGCTTCTCTTAGACCCCCCGTGACTCAGAACATGTGCATAATCAGAGCTGGGAAAATCACTCAGTGTCAGGAGAAATGCAGCGTGGACGAAGATGGCGTGTTCGAGGGCCGTGTTTTCCTCCCTGCGGTCTCCCGAGGCCTTCAACAATTCCTGATTAAGTCAAAACGGGGAAACGAGGCATAATGGGTTATGGTGCAGGTTTGCTTTCTCAGAAACAATGGGATATTGAGAGTATGACCATATGGCCGCTCACGCGAGAGCACAGGGGTCAGGCAGAGGTCACGCTTCACTGGCGGCAGTTTGGAATAATTCAGAGTTTTAAATGCTTTTGAAACAAGGGTTTTATGCTCAGCAGGACTGCGTTTATTTAATGAAAAGTGTAGTAAAAATAGTGAAAATGTTTTATCATTTAAAAAAGCTGTTTTCTATGTGAATGCGTGTTAAAATATAATTTATTCCTGTGATGCTCCGCTGTATTTCCAGCATCATTCCTCCAGTCTTCAGTGTCACATGATCTTCAGAAATCATTCTAAGATTAAAAAATCATTATAACAGTCCACTTAATTTGTCTCTTCATGCAAGAAATTATAGTTTAGAAAAACGTAAATGCACAAATAAATAGAAAATATATTATTAATAATATTATTAAATTAAGAAGTAGCCTGAAATATCCACAAATTATTATAATATTATTATTATATAGTGTTTTTTTTTTAAATAAAAATATATTAAAGTCACGGTAAATAATTACAAAAAATTATTATATGCCCAATGCATTACAGTAAAGGAGAGAAGGTGCTTGGATATATATTTTTATTATTTTTAACAATACCTTTCTCTTCATCTGTGAATCCTGAAAAATACAATGCAGTAAATCATGATATTATTCTGATTTCTGAAGATCATGTGACACTGAAGACTGGAGGAATGATGCTGAAAATACAGCGGAGCATCACAGGAATAAATTACACTTTAATACAGATTCACACAGAAAACAGCTGATTTAAAACCTAATATTATTTCACTATTTTAGATCCAATAAGCAGTGTGGTTGAGCAGAAGAGGCTTGGTTCAGACGCGTGTTGACCTGGTTTGCGTGCGCTCTGTTAATGGAGCAGGTATCTCAGTAACTGGAGCCGAGGGCTGCCGGGGGTCTCTGGGGGGGGGGAAGCGGAGCTCGCAGACGCTTGTTAGCGCAGAGCAGAACCAGTCGTGCCCTCAGAGTCATTAGGGGTCCGGCGGCCCCTCGTACGCTTCGGCAGGGACCCGCGTTTACACGCAGCGGGGTGTCATTAACAGGAACAGCTTTCGTGAGAGCGCCAGCACCCCGCTGTAATGAAGGAAACATGTTCGTTAGCAGGACTCACACTCAACTATATATATACATTATATCCTGGATCACAGAACCAGTACATTTCGTTAAATTGAGATGTTTGCGTGATCTGAAAGCTGAAGAAATCATCTCTCCATTGATGTGTGGTTTGTTATGTACACGTATGTTTCATATTATAATAATAATAAAAAATAAGTACACCACACTCTGTTTTAATAGTGAATGTGTATCTTAATTATTAATATTTTTATGTATATTTACTTAATTATTTTGGTGGGAAGGGCTAATATGGGATTAAATTTTGCAATTAAAACAACAAATAAATAAATATTTCTATGTTACTTGATCATTATTCAAAGTTTATGCATGTTTCGAATCATTATTTTGGGAGGAAGTGATAGCATGTTATTAATTTATTTTATTATTTGGGAAAGATTAAAACACACACTGATTTAAAAACAGTTTGATGTACTGTGTATGAATCTGTAAATAATGTATTGTTTTTATTGTCATGTGCATTTTAGTTATTTATTTTGGCGAAAAATGGTAACGTGGTGTAAAAATGTTTTGCAGTTATATTTTTTTTAGAAAAAAAAAAAGATTAAATAGGCAAGTGTTTAAAGTTGTTGAAATAGGCGTTGATATGCAATAACTGTTGAGTTTCAATAAATGCACTGAAGAGGAAATGTTAATAAAGCAGTAAAACATGATCTAATGCTTTTAAAAAAATGATCAGGTCTAGTTTTCTAAGCTTGCATGGTTTCCTCAGGGATGTTTGAACACATGTGCGTTCTGATACCAGTGTTTCAGACTGGTGTGAATGTGATTGAGTCGTTTCTTCTTCTCTGCAGCGGAGCTCTTTCATCAGCTGTCTCAGGCTCTGGAGGTTCTGACCGACGCCGCTGCCAAAGTGAGGAGCATCTTTTGTTTTTCGTTTTTTTTTTTCAGTACATTTCAGTATTTTTTTAAAAAGTCAATTTTCCACCTGATACATTTTTTTTAAGAATCGGGAAAAATGCATATTCATAATACAGATTAATGACTTTTCTAGGTCTATAAATCTTAGTTTTAAACACTTCTAAATAATCCACGTTTTCCAGGCATATCCAGAAAAGCTGGTTCTTTAGAGACCTATTTCTAATGAGAAATGTCTGATTTGATGTTTAAATGAAATCATCTTGAGGTCCTCTCACACTGAATTGTGACCCAGGAGCACAAAACCACTCATAAGGGTCGAAATTTTGGATTTATTCATGATCTGATATCTGAATAAATCATCTCTTCATGGATGTGTGGTTTGTTCGGAGGACAATATTTGTCTGAGATGCAACTACCGTATTTTTCGGACTATAAGTCGCACCTGAGTATAAGTCACATCAGTCCAAAAATACGTCATGATGGGGAAAAAAACATATATAAGTCGCATTTATTCAGAACCTAGAACCAAGAGAAAACATTACCTTCTCCAGCCACGAGAGGGCGCTCTATGTGTTCAGTGTAGACTACAGGAGAACTGAGCAGCATAGAGCGCCCTCTGGCGGCTGGAGACGGTAATGTTTTCTCTTGGTTCATGGTTCTAAATTAATTTTGATAAACAAGTCGCACCTGACTATAAGTCGCAGGACCAGCCAAACTATGAAAAAAAGTGTGACTTATAGTCCGGAAAATACGGGTATTTGAAAATCTAGAATATGAGGGAGCAAAAAAATCTAAATATTGAGAAAATCATCTTTAAAGTTGTTCAGATGAAGTTCTTAGCAATGCATATTACTAATCAAACATTACGTTTTGATATATTTATGGTGAAATATCTTCATGAACATGATCTTTACTTAATATCCTAATGATTTTTGGCATAAAAGAGAAATGTATAATTGTGACTCATACAGTGTATTGTTGTCTATTTCTATAAATATACCCTAGAGACTTGAAACTGCTTCTGTGCTGCAGGACACTGATAGAAATACTGTTCATTTGATCATTTGCACATTTGTTTCTCTTTCCTCCAGGCTGCTTACGATAAGATCCGTGCCGCTAAGAAACAAGCGGAGGAGAGAAACAGAAAGCTAGACGACAAGAGGAAGAAGATTAAACTCGGTCAGCTACTCTTCATCAAATACTCTCACTTCTGCTCCGTTATCACGGGAACACATCGATTGTGTGCAGGCATGTTTCTGCCAAGAGACCAGAAAAAAACAATTCCTAGAAAAAAAGTCTTAAAAGCAAGATATAATCTCATTCAGTGCAATTCTTGAGTTTGTCTAACTTTTTTTTCCCATCATTGAATAAAAAATAAAAAAGATAATTGCAACTTTATATCTCATACATTTTGCAGTTGCTTTTATTTATTACACGGCAGAACGGTTTCACAAAAAAAAAAAAAATTGTGAAATGCAAACTTTTTGCAAGGAAACAAATTCAGGATTGCTATTTAAAAAGTCAAAGTTGCGTTCAAAATATTTTTACTTCTTGGCAGAAACGAGCTGCTTTATGATTGTCTGTGTAATGCATGTGACATAATTGTTGTATTTTTGTGTAGATTTGGAGGCGCGTGAGCGACAGGCAGATAATGTGAAAGCAGACGAGGTTCAAATCACCCGCACATTAGAAGAAGAGGTCAGAGCTTCGTGTGTGTGTGTGTGTGTGTGTGTCCACTAAACGCTTGTGATGTTATTAAAAGAACAGTTCACCCAAAAATGAAGATATGCAGAAAATGTGCTCCCCCTCAGATCATCGGAGATCAGGATGAGTTTGTTTCTTCATCAGGTTTGTAGAAATGTAGCACTGCATCAGTGTCTCATCAATGGATGCTCTGCAGTGAATGGGTGCCGTCAGAATGAGAGTCTGATAAAAACATGACAATAATCCACAGCACTCTAGTCCATCAGTGAACATCTGGAGAAGACATCAAAAGTGCATCATAATCCAGCCACATATTAGTTTAGATCTGTTTAAACGCTGCTGGATCTGTGCAGATTTCTCTCCTGATTCAGACCAGAACACTTTTTCACTGGAGGAAAGTGTTATTCTGGATTATTTGAGTTAAAATCATCTTAATGCTGGATGTGTTTCAGGTTTTGTCTTCTCCAGATGTTCACTGATGGACTGGAGTGCTGTGGATTATTGTGATGTTTTTATCAGACTCTCATTCTGACGGCACCCATTCACTGCAGAGCATCCATTGATGAGACACTGATGCAGTGCTACATTTCTACAAACCTGATGAAGACACAAACTCATCCTGATCTTGGGTGGCACTGAGGGCGAGCACATTTTCAACAAATGTTCATTCGTGGATGAGCTATTCCTTTAACACACATACGTTTCTATCTGTCTACTGTCTTGATTCTGTCTGCTCTTCTCTCCTGTGCTGCAGTAATGCCTCGTTTGAGTCAGTAGGTGTCAGTGTTTGTCGTGTGGAGTCTGAGTGACTGTGGGTTACTGCGGGTCACGCCGGCTGAAGTACACAGAGTATTGTTTTGCTTATGAATATAATAATTCTGGGAATGCGTGTGGTTGTGTGTTTCTGTGTTGTAGATCGCCCGTCTGAGGGAGGAAGGATCACGAGAACTACAGGAGCAACAGAGACTCATACGAGAGCAGATCCAGAGAGAGAGAGGCATTTACACAGGCACAGGTGCCTAAACACACTCTCACACACATTTACATTGATGCATCTGGCTCATGCATTTAGCCAAAGCACTTGCACATTGCCATGAAAGCATATATGTGTTATTGTTATAAACTGGTTTAGTATGGTTCATGCATGCAACGCCGGGGTCATGGGTTTGATTTTTAGGAAATGCATGATTATATGCATTATGCCTTAAATGCACTGGAAGAGACTTTAGATAAAAGCATCTGGCAAGTGCATTAAAATATACAGATGTCAAATGTAATGTTTATGTACAGTGCATTTATTTTACATTTGAGCGTCTAAATGAGGACATACCATCCTTATTTCTTGCTATTAAACTAAAATGTGATATTAGATAAATAAAGCCACATAGATATTTATAGAAATATTTCACCTAAATATAAACATGTTTTTGTCATATACTCTCCTTCACGTTGTTCCAAACTATTAATCAAAATTTATAGTGCAATAATAGTTTATCATTTGAAAATGAATAAATTAAGGCAGCCATAAATAGTCGTATTATAATTTTACAGTTGTACTTTAGATTAAAATTATATTATTGTAAATTATATGATTATCGTATTATTTACAGTGAAATATTACACTGACATTATTTCTTATGTTATTTAATATTTAATTTAATAAAAATATTTTTTGTAATTATTTTATTTCATTTTTGTAATAATAAAATGTGAATATATTAATGACTAAATTATTATAATTATTTAATTATTATTATTTATTACATGTATTATTAATTAATAATAATAATAATAATAATAATTGTTATTATTATTATTATTATTATACAGTCAAATTTTTCAGCCCTACAAACAAACAGAGCATTTTAAATCACACTCACAATTGTTATCTGAGGCCAAATATTGCAGCCCTATTTTATACTTATATGAGTTTCTTCTATTGAACACAAAAGAAGATATTTTTTATAAGTTTTGAGAATCAAACAATAATAGACTACATTGGACAAAAAAAAAAAAAAACATGTTTGAAACATGTTTTGCAGGAAACACTACGTAACACATTTCGGGAATGACATGAGAGTGAGTAAAAAAATGACAGAATGATGATTTCTGTGTGACCTGTCCCTTTAAGACCTAAAATACAAACCTGGAGTTACACAATCTTTTTTTTATTTATCGTTTCCTCATTAGTCCAAGAATCATGTTTATGTGCCTTTAATTATTTCATTTGCCCAGTAATTTGTTTTATTGTGATTATTGTGTTGTTTTCTGGAACGCACAGCGCTCACAGCATCAGAAACAGCTGCAGCGTTTGCTTTATTACCAATGCAGGGATAATAAAGAGATAATATTGTCCTTGTTACTGTAAATACTGATTTTACCACACGCAACACACAGCTGTTCATTACTCAGTTAATTTCATAATAATTGATTATTATATTTAGTAAATAGGTAAATTCAGCCATTTACTTACTAATTTATATGTTAGATTAAAAATATTGTACACACACACTGATGCTGATGGGCAAATCTCCATAGAAGAAAACACAGGAGTGATGGACAGAGAGAGTGATGGACCGAGAGAGTGATGGACCGAGAGAGTGATGGACCGAGAGAGTGATGGACCGAGAGAGTGATGTACAGAGAGAGTGATGTACAGAGAGAGTGATGTACAGAGAGAGTGATGTACCGAGAGAGTGATGGACCGAGAGAGTGATGGACCGAGAGAGTGATGGACCGAGAGAGTGATGTACAGAGAGAGTGATGTACAGAGAGAGTGATGTACAGAGAGAGTGATGTACAGAGAGAGTGATGGACCGAGAGAGTGATGGACCGAGAGAGTGATGGACCGAGAGAGTGATGGACCGAGAGAGTGATGGACCGAGAGAGTGATGTACAGAGAGAGTGATGTACCGAGAGAGTGATGTACAGAGAGAGTGATGGACCGAGAGAGTGATGCGCCGAGAGAGGGATGCGCCGAGAGAGGGATGGACAGAGAGAGTGATGGACCGAGAGAGAGAGTGATGGACCGAGAGAGAGAGTGATGGACCGAGAGAGAGAGTGATGGACCGAGAGAGAGAGTGATGGGCAGAGAGAGTGATGGGCCGAGAGAGTGATGGCCCAGAGAGAGGGATGGACAGAGAGAGGGATGGACAGAGAGAGGGATGGACAGAGAGAGGGATGGGCCGAGAGAGTGATGTACAGAGAGAGTGATGGACCGAGAGAGTGATGCGCCGAGAGAGGGATGGACAGAGAGAGGGATGGACCGAGAGAGAGAGTGATGGACCGAGAGAGAGAGTGATGGGCCGAGAGAGTGATGGGCCGAGAGAGTGATGGGCCGAGAGAGTGATGGCCCGAGAGAGTGATGGCCCAGAGAGGGATGGACAGAGAGAGGGATGGACAGAGAGAGGGATGGACAGAGAGAGGGATGGACAGAGAGAGGGATGGGCCGAGAGAGTGATGGACCGAGAGAGTGATGGACCGAGAGAGTGATGGACCGAGAGAGGGATGGACAGAGAGAGTGATGGACAGAGAGAGTGATGGACCGAGAGAGTGATGTACAGAGAGAGTGATGCGCCGAGAGAGGGAATGCGCCGAGAGAGTGATGGACCGAGAGAGTGATGTACCGAGAGAGTGATGTACAGAGAGAGTGATGTACAGAGAGAGTGATGGACCGAGAGAGTGATGGACCGAGAGAGTGATGGACCGAGAGAGAGAGTGATGGACCGAGAGAGAGAGTGATGGACCGAGAGAGAGAGTGATGGGCCGAGAGAGTGATGGCCCAGAGAGTGATGGACAGAGAGAGGGATGGGCCGAGAGAGAGAGGGATGGGCCGAGAGAGAGAGAGGGATGGGCCGAGAGAGAGAGAGTGATGGGCCGAGAGAGAGAGAGTGATGGGCCGAGAGAGAGAGAGTGATGGGCCGAGAAAGAGAGAGAGAGAGTGATGGGCCGAGAAAGAGAGAGAGAGTGATGGGCCGAGAAAGAGAGAGAGTGATGGGCCGAGAAGAGAGAGAGAGTGATGGGCCGAGAGAGAGAGTGATGGGCCGAGAGAGAGAGTGATGGGCCGAGGGAGTGATGGGCCGAGAGAGTGATGGGCCGAGAGAGTGATGGGCCGAGAGAGTGATGGACAGAGAGAGTGATGTACAGAGAGAGTGATGGACAGAGAGAGTGATGGGCCGAGAGAGTGATGGGCCGAGAGAGTGATGGACAGAGAGAGTGATGCGCCGAGAGAGTGATGCGCCGAGAGAGTGATGGGCCGAGAGAGTGATGCGCCGAGAGAGTGATGGACAGAGAGAGTGATGTCTGGAGGCTGGCTCTGATGTGAATGTGATGTTTGTGTCTGATTGATTGAGATCAGGGCGCTCTGTGATACCTGAGCTGATATCAAACTCATATTTGCTCTGATTTCTCTCGACAGATTCTTCAGCAGCACATCAGGGTGACAGCAATGTGACTCCTAAATTAAAGGTACATGCATGCATGTAAAAAATAAAAATGAATATAAAAAATATATGCATGGAAGCTAATATAATTTTATTTATGTGCATAGTAGTGAATAGTAGAATAGAAAAAAATTGATGAATAATAAAAAATACCTATGTATTAAAGTTTATAGCTAAATTGGAAACAAATACACTCACACACACACACACACTTTCTGAATGGACTTTAAAACACATTTGTCTTGACTTTCTCAAAGGAGTCTGATTTAAAGAGTAAATGAAATTGGATCGGTGTGAGTTTTGAGAAACTCCTGAGAAATAAAACTAATACTTAATACGAGGCATAAGCCGATACTTTTTGAGAGAATCTTACACAAAATAATAAATAAATAAAAATGTATATTGATGTGCATACTAAATAATATGCTGTGATATAATATAATGTACATTATTTATTGTTTACATTAATATTCATATTTGTTACCAAAACATAAAAATAAGAACCAAGTCATTAAAATAAACAAACATGCATGTTATGTAGATAATATTATATATTGCATGTATTATTTACATTAATATACATATTTATTGCCCAAATGAAAACAAATAATGTAAAGAAATATAAATTATATTTCTTTCTTTCTCTAGATAGCTGTAATTAAGACAAAATGGTATATGCCAGTGTTATTTTAGTTTTATTGACATAGTATTATATAGTTTTATTTTTCTATTTCTATTTAATTGTAGTTTATTTTATTAATTTTGTTGTGTTTGTCTTTATTAACAGTAAATATGATTAAAACCATTAAAATATAATATTTTTATCTTGAAATAAAAATGAATAAAATCTATATAGACATATTTATTTATTTATTTTTTTTTTTTAGTCATATAAAATTTAATGGTATTTATTTAAGATTATCTGCAATCAGCATAAAAAAAAAAAAGTTTTTAATGATTTATAAATTGTATTTTTTTTCAATGGACTATCAATATATTAAATGTTACAGAAAATTAAATGTTTAGTAATGCCCAAGTACAATTATTCGTAGATTGCTATCACAAATCTAACAAACACAAATAAATGAAATAAACTTAAAATGAAAAGAGAGAATTTAACGAAACAGAATTAATCCGTTTCTGACCACAAGGACTTTACTCAGCATCTTCAAAAAAATGCGAAACATTAACCCCACCATCTCGTAAACATCTATTTTATTTTATTTGTTCAGAGTAATCTGTACGACATTATTTAATATGCAGCCACCTTCTCCAATTCTTCGGATACACTACAGTGATTTCTACATTACTGTATGACAACCGAAGGAGAACATGTCATAATCTTCATGAAAATGATCACAGCAGACCCATGTCATCTTTAATACCGAAGCTGATTCTCTCTTTCTTTTTCCCGTCCTCAGCTGAAGTGGAAGTGTAAAAAAGACGACGCTAGCAACGCGGGCTATTCTCACGAATGCCTTCAAAGCCTCTTCCAAAAGGTGAGTCTGCTCCGGTTTGACCTCGTGTGTGAATGAGCAGTTCGCTGCGGTTAACGAGGTCTGCATGACATCAGCCGTTAAGCGCTTTTATTCCCCTCGTGTGTGAGCTCCATTAAGTTTTGTAGCAGCGCAGAACGCTGAAGGCTACGCAGAGCACATGCCACCGCTACAGACACGTTTAGAGCCGTCTGGGGACTCTGGAAATGTGCTCTTCACATGCAACTAATGACGTCTGATTCAGTTACACACTTCTTCACACTTCCGTCTTCCCGGCTTCCGGATTGACAACAGAACAAGAATGAGTCTTTCGTTACAAATCAGAAATTATTAAAATGCTGGAACTGACGGTGCTTTACTCTACGAAGAATGAAGTGTTTGGGTGTGTTCTTCTGCTCATCAAGGCCGCATTTATTCGATCAAAAATACAGAAAAAATACAGTAATCTTGCAAAATGTTATTATGATATAAAAAAGTGGTTTCTATTTTAATATTCTTTAAAATGTAATTTATTTCTGTGATGCAAAGCTGAATTTCATAAAATATAAAGTGTCACATGATCCTTCGGAAAACATTTTAATATGCTGATTTATTATTAGAGTTATCAACAGATAAATGTTTTTTCAGAATTCTTTGATGAATAAAATAATTTATTCACAATATAAATATGTTCCAACAATTTTAATCTGTAATATCACTTCTTAACAATTTAACACATCCCTGCTGAAGAAAAATTTTAATAAAAAAAAAAAAAAGAAAGAATATAAATGTACGGACCCCAAACGTTTGAACGAGATTGTATATTGTATATGAAATATTTATATTTTAAATAAATGCTCTTGTTTTTAACTTTTTATTCATCAAAGAATCCTGTAAAAATTATCACGTTCTAAAAAAAAAAAAAAAAAAAAAAAAGAAGCTTAATATAAATATAAATGTACGTATTTTCAAAATATTTACTCTATGTGTGTATATTTATACATACATAATCCAAATAAAAATAAAAAAGGATTTGCCAGAGCGTATTGAGAGTATCATCTGGTCTGAGTGGCTATAAAAGTTAGAAAACAAGTAAAATGTTATTTCTTTGTTGATTATATTAGAACAACTTGGAAAACAGACTAAACAGAAGATGTAAGAAGCATTATTAGAGAAAAGGGCATACTGATATATAACAGGTGAACTAACTTTACCCTGCACTGACCTCATTTCTGATATTTGTGAAAAGGCTAATGGGCTCGAGCATCAGTGTAGAGAGAAGACTGCTGAAATGATGTAAGACTGTGTTTTGGGCGTGGGTCGAGGTCTTGGGAACTTCTGGAAACGTCTGGATGGATGAAATCGGCTTCCTTCGGGACGCGCTGCTTTGTCACTGTTGGCAGGTTTTCTCCGTTTCTGAAAGTCTGATGCATTCTGCTTTTCCCAGACAGCCGTGAAACTGATTTTCAGAGATTCTCGGAAACATCTCACGCTTTCTTAAAACTTACTGGAACGTGGAGAGCGAATCTCAGGAAAGCTGTGAAGAACAGGCCCGGGTCGAGTTTGAACTCTAAACAGAAAAACGAAATAAGAGAAAGAAATAACTAATTATGTTTTGTGTGTAAAAAATAAATAAAAAGAACACAAGAAAATATTTTTTTTGTAAAGTAAGATACATTTTTAGACTTTTTTTTACATGAAAAGTGACAATAAATCCTTGAAAATATTAGAAAAAAAGGCATTTTATTGCATGAGATAAATTGCCATGAAATTTTGACAAAGTAATGCATACAAAAATAAAAATAAATAAATAATAATATTATTTCTTGTTCTATTTGAAAAATAAAAATCTAAATAAATAAATAAAAATCATGTTTTCTTTAAAAATAAAGCTAATTCTTAGGATTTGTTTTTGCATGAGCTAAATGGTCAAATGTGACTAATTAAACCTAATAAAAGACTTTATTTAGCAGAAAACAGTAATTTCCTATTTTGATATAGTGGTTAAATATTTTGTGGTCATATTTAATAAAAAAAAAAAAAAGAGACAGAAATAAGAAATGATGTTTCCTGTCAAATAAATATTTTTTTAAACTTCTTTTTTTTTTTTTGGTATTTATTGCATTAGTTTACTGTCATGAAAATGTGACCATAAAATACAATTTTACAAAAAGGTGTCCAAAAATAGAAAACATTTTTTTTTTAAAACTTTTTTGGTTAGTTATCTGTGGTTAAATTTTGTGGTCGTATTTTTTAACAAGTTTTTAAGCAAAAAAGTCTATTTTAAGTCATTTTAAAATAATTTATTGCATGAGCTTAACTGTCCTGAAAATATAACAATACAATACGTGCTGAAAAAGTCCTAAAATATAATTTATAATATAATATAAATTTTTCTTTTCTTTTCTTTTCATTCTTGTCTTGTGTTTTCTTTCAGACATGTTTATATTTTATGGTCATATTTAACCACAAAAACAGAAAGATAAACAAAAAATTCCATTAAAAATAAAGTTGATTTTAAGACCTTGAAAAGCAGATTTTTTTTTAGAGTTTATATAGAGTTTTTTTTTTTTTCTC